>NC_133497.1:9685589-9723146 GCF_025370935.1 Choristoneura fumiferana | reverse complement strand
CTGACAACAAATCCACTAAAGCTCAGTGTATATGTAGCTAATAGAAAAAATGTATTAGTGAATTAACACGGGAATTCTCTTGCATTATGTGAACACCTGAAAAATCCAGCCGACTGCCTATCGCGTGGCGTCGAGCCACATTTATTGCAGAGTAATAACATGTATTCCATGGACAGCAGCCTAAAGAGCCTAGATTTTCAGCCCATAGATGGCTTCAAGATGCCAAGTGAAATACCTGAATTAAAATCTCATGTTGTGATAAATGAGCCTGAGGAGCTGGCATTGTTACTCAGTGTTCCAACATTAATAAATGAAACGTGGTAGTTGCATATATTTACAGATTTCTGCACAATTGTAAACGTAGTTTGCAAAACAGACGACTTGGAAATTTAATGCCTGAAGAACTGGATTATTCTTTAAAGATTATATTGAGATTGTGAACAAATTAAATTCTTCAGTCAAGAAATTAAGTGCTAAATCAAAATTGCCTAAAAGTCAAATCTTCAGGCGTTGAAATCCATTTGGACGTCATGGGTATTATGCGCGTACCTACGCGGTGGTCGTTGCAGCATGCTGATATTCCATATGCTACTAAGCACCCTATTATTCTGCCTAAGGGCTCAAAAATAGTTCACTACTTGATAGAGAAAGAGCATAGGGCATTAATGCATGCTGGCGCAAAGCTAGTACTATCTAATTTAAGTCAGACATACCATATTATGAATGGTATTAGAGAAGTTAAACACGTTTATATAAATGTATTATTTGTTTAAGTTAAAGAAAAAACATACAGAACAATTAAGTGGGTCGCTCCTTATGAAGAATCACCTTGTCGTGTATTCGAAAAATGGGCATGGATTATGGTGGGCTTTTAATGTTAAAATGTTAAGTCAGAAGCCTGTCATACAAAAGGCATACATTTTACTATTTGTTTGTTTCACGACAAAGGCTGTTCATATCGAACTAGTCACTGATCTAACTACTGAATGTTTTTTAAATGCCTTAAGAGGTTTATAGCTGCGAAAAAACCTTCGGTCATTTATTGTGATAATGCAAGACTTATAAGGAGCCCAAATCAGTTAAATAAAGTATCAATTACAGTCTAACCACTGACCACAGAATGCTGTTAAATATTTCACTGCTGATGTGGGAATAACTTTTAAATTCATACCAAGTTATTCTGCTGTATTCTGGTTTGTGGGAGGCCGGATTAAGAGCGTAAAACACCACTTAAAAAGAGTTGTGGGTGAAACTGTCATGACATATGAGGAATTGAACACGGTTCTAGTTCAAATTGAGGGAATTTTAAAACTCACTGGCCTTTGACAGCTTTACCGACAACAGATAATCATGAGATGCCATATTTAACCCCAGGAATTTTTAACAGGTGCACTCTCACATCTTACCCTGAGAAGGATTGTATAAATGCACCAATTAGTCGTATTAAATTTTGGGGATCAGTGTAATAAAATGGTCAACTGTTCTGGAAACAGTGGCATAAGCAATACCTCGTTCAATTGCAAAATAGAGAAGTGGCGCTATTCTCATGAAAATGTAAAGTAGGAACTTTAGTTCTTCTTAAGAATGACAATGTTACACCTTTGAGGTGGCCTATTGGCTCGCGTTGGAAGATTTCCGGGGGCAGATGGCAAAGTAAGAGCACTTTCCATCAGGACACCTAAAGGTCTATCATTAGAACAAGTATTCATAAAATATGTGTACTACCAATAGATATTAATAAGTTCAGTCTTAATGTACATTTTTTTGCGTTTTGTTTGTTTATTTTTTTTGTTTTTTCCCTGGTTGGGAATATGTACAAGACGACATCAAACAAACTGTCAATCTGACAGTTGCACGCTACACGCCGATGCGAGCGGTCATACGAACCTATTTGTATTATTGTGGAATACAGACATTTAAAAATAATAATAACATGTGTTTATTGTGCCGAAACACTTCTTTCCCGCGACTTCGTACCTACGCGGCATAGATTGTTCCCGCAGGATAGGAATAAGTGAATTCAAGAGAAAATCACACTGTCCGCGATTGAATTGAAACAGGCTTCTATTATTTCGGGTATCGATTTTTAAAAGCTTTTACTGATAGTTTTTTTTTTATCCGCTCAGTTTTCCAGAGATTCCCCAAACAACCAAGAAGCAGACAAATTTAAATATTTCCTTTCCCATGGCAATTTCGAAATCCTTTTTTGTGCACTCCTATGATACTTATACATGTGTGCCAAATTTAGGTCTGTCAGCCTGTCCTGTCACAGTATACTGTTTTACAGTATGGGAAAATTTTGTTACGTAATGAGTTGATTGGTTTGGCGTAGGTACTTAATGTGTCCTCCTAACCGTTAAGGAGTTTATACCTTCCATCATCAGCTCACCTGAATATCCAGAAAGAATACAACTAAAGATCTACCTATACGTGCATATGATGTTTAAAGAAACTTCCTCTAACTCCTAACCCTAAGGAGTTTAACCTTCCATCATCAGCTCATCAACATGAGAGATGTTTGGTCAGACGCAAATACTTAAATAACTCGAGATAGTTATGTAAAAAACGTAATGCGTGCCTACAAATTTGAGGGTTGCCCTCGATTTCCCCGAAGATTCCGTCATCAGATTCTGATTTGGTGACAATGGACTACCTTAGGAAAGATATTATTTCGAATAAAAAGTTTTTAAAAAATCGGTCCACAATTGAGCGAGAAATCGGTGAACTAACATAAATAATAATTATATAGCGGAATGCATAACCTCCTCGTTTTTTTTGAAGTCGGTTAAAGAGCTTTTTGCAGCGTACGTGCAGTATAAAATTTTGAATTTTAAAATTTTAGCTTTCTACACCAGTAAAACGCAAAATCCGTTTTTTCCGTTCCATAAAAAAAAACGGGAAATGCTCTGTTAATGCTCCCTTACACTCCCGGAACACACTTGCCAAGTTTCACCTATCTACGACAGTAAAAAAGAAAATCCCGTTTTTCCCTGTTCTCGTGTGAATTGGACAGTCCATCTCATACTCCTCTACATTGCGAATTTCACCTTTCCACCAGTAAAAACGAAAAGTCCCATTTTTTCCCCTTCCGTGAGAATTTCGACAAAATTATCTCTTAATCGTTCCACAATAATACTAATGCTGTTAATGTAAAATTGCAATAATACTAACAATAAATCCTGTTTTTTCCCGTTAACGTCAGAATTTCGGAAAATCCTTTGTGTAGTGCTTCCCTACACTCCTCCCCAAGGAACCTAAATGCCAATTTGAGTTTTCTGCGAATCAGTAAAACGAAATATCCCGTATTTTCCCGTTCCCGTTGGAATTTTGGAAAGTCCTCTCTTAACGCTCTTCTACAACTCCCCAAGCAAACATTCCGAATTTCAGCTTTCTAGGACCATTCAAATGAAAGATCCTGTTTTTTTTCCTTTCCCGTGGGAATTTCGGGAAATAATTTCTTAATGGTTTTTCTCACTTCTCAAGCAACTTACATACCAAATTGCAGCCTTCTGCGACCAGTATAAACGAAAAATCCCATTTTTCCCGTTCCCGTCAGAACTTCGGGAAATCCTTTTGTAGTGTTCCCCTACACTCCTCAAGGAACCTAAGTATATGCAAATATCAGTTTTCTAGGACCAGTAAAATGAAAAATCGATCCCGTTAAACTGAATATAAATCCCGTTTTTTCCTTATCCCGTGGAATCTCCAAATTCCTTCAAACTTTTTTTGCTATTATAATCACCTACTTCTATGCCAAATTTGAAGAGTCTAGTTATTATAGTTCATAGAATTCAGTTAAACTGAATATATAAATCCGTTTTTTCCTTATCCCTTGGGAATTTCCAAAAATCCTGAAATCGATGTTTTAATTAATGTAATACCTACCTGTGAATCAAATTTGAAGTCTAGTTATTACAGTTACAGAGATAGGGTCACTCGGAATCGAATATATAAATCCCGTTTTTTCCATTACCATTAGAATTTCCAAAAATTCTTCCTAAGTGGGATTGCCTACATTGTATAAGGTATCTATGTGCAAAATTTCAAGTCTCTAGGTCCAGTGGTTTGGGCTGTGTGTTGAAATATCAACGATTGCTTTTCGATTGACTTTGTCACCACATTACCCCCTTTCAGGGGTTGAATTCTCAAAAAACCTGAAACACGTGTTTTACTTATTTGTTGTTAAGAATACTCCTGTGAAGTTTCGAATAAAATAGTCTAACTAATCTTGTTTCCCCATACTAACTTTGGACCCCCATTTCACCCCCTTAGAGGTGAATTTTGAAAAATCCTTTCTTAGTGCACCCCTAGACCTTAAAAGGAACCTATGTGCTAAATTTGAAATCCCTAGAACCAGCGGTTTGGGCTGTGCGTTGATACATCAGTCAATCACTTTTGCCTTTTATATATATAGATTAAAGAAAAAAAATACAAAAAATAATATTAAAAGAAATACAGGATGTATGGGGTCCCTTAGTTACAATACTAAACACTAACTATATCTAAAACTATATCATTCCGATTGATATCCGACTTTTCCCGGTGGAAAACAATTTGCACTACATCCTGTATTTCATTATTGCTAGCTTTTTTCCATACATTGTTTATCCTACTAATATTCTGCCCTCCTCGATCTCAAAAAAAAAATCGCTTTTCTGTCATTTACACCATGTAATGCAGAATGATTTTAGCTACACAATAGTATTAATAACTCAAAAGTATTTTTTTGAGATAGCGCCTTTTGGCTTAGGAGGGCAGGATTAATATATAAAAATTGAATTGAGACATTACTTACGCTAAGAAATTTAATTACTAGAATTGAAAAAAATCGCTTTGAAATTGAAAGCTTGGGTTCGAGTCCCGGCAAAATTTTTCTTTTTGTATTTTTTTCAAAGTGTTTTAATAAAAGTAAGTATATTTAGGTAATAAAATGTCAACTTGTTTTGTAGAGCTAGGAAATGTTGATTCGAGTCTCGACAGGTAATTAAACAAAATTTCGACTTGATATTTCATTAATATTACTGGTTCAAACTGATAATGATAATAAATCTTTATCAGTTTACTGTCTTCTGCCCGCAGCTTCACTCGTGTTAACCATTAAGTATATCTGAATATTACGTCGTTGATTTCATGTTGCAAACACCCGCGGTACATTTCATGTCTCTAACCTAACGATTGATATTTCGTGATTTTACTAAAATCTCGTGGGAATATCGGGATAAAAAGCAGCCTATATATGATTACACCCTCTATATAAATACCCACATTAAACTGTAAATACCAAATTTCATCCAAATCCGTCCGTTTTACATTGAAGGTGAAGGTATGTTAACGAAAGTGCAAAATTTTATGATTTGTAATTTGAAACTTTATCCCGATGCTAGATGTCAGGATATAAAGTAGCAGTGTATTTGTATTTGTTGTAGATAAGTAACCTTTGTTGTGCAGACTTGTTTATATAGTTATTGTTTCATGGAAATACTTAAAAACTCAAAACAAAAAAACAATATAATTACAAATTAAAAAGTAATAAAAATCTAAGAAAGGTTACATTTTTTTAGTTCTATTTTTTCTTTATATATTGCCTTACTTGAAATAAAAACTCTTGTCAATAAACATCTTTTTGCTAACTCATATTTTACAAATACTTTATTTAATACTCTTCCAGCTCTTTCCACCAAATATTACAACTGTATTGTACAGTCACCTCACCAGCACCAATATCTGACACAACAAGGGGTTCATAAATATCTGTTAAGACTCTATTTGGGCCAGTGCCAGTAGGACGTGTCAGATATTTTTGCACGCTCCGCTGGCAGATATTATGCAGGTGACTGTACGAATAGGATTTGTGAGAGCGTCAGATGACAATATAGATAACCGTGATAAACTTCTATCGCCCACAGATTACAACATTATTTCGCAATGTAAAAAAAACATGATAATTTGTGACAAGATAATTTGACAGGACTTGCTATAACCTCCGAATAACCGAATGTACTTTATAAAGTACAAATTGTTCATTGAATAAAAAATTCTAAGAATTTTGATATAATATCCAAAATAACAAAGCTGGTCAACCACGTCTAGGTCTTAAGCACTAAGTTTGTTAAAAAATTCAGGAGGATATTACCACAGGATATTACTCTCTGGCGCACACAGATACATTGATTTACCTAATAATTTAATGGTAAACTATGTCTGTCTCCTGGGAACTATGCCATCGACTGTCATTATCAGAGACTAGATTTTTGAAAGCCGATTAAAAATATATATAGGCACTCGAGTTTTTAAAAGTATAAGTTTATAATAAAATATTCAAAATTCAATTTAAAAACAACAATAAAATATTTATGAAACTAAAACCACCTAATGTGGCACGAGACTACGCACACATCGAAGACGTGTTCGTTTTTCAAATAATCCAAACTAAGCAGTCAAAGCGAAACAAACTTTGTGCCAAGGCATCAAGGTTCATTTTAACTCGTTATCTATTTTTATTATTAGGTTTGCGTACAGTACGAATACCTACGATTTGTAGCAGTTATGGAATGGGGTAAACATAATTATTATTATTTATTTTAAATGGTTTGCTAGAGTTCTGTGATTCGAAAAAACCCTTGCGAGATAAAAAAAAACAATAATGGAAGCGTTATTTCTGTAAATAGGCCGTAAATAAAGGGCTCTTTTACGTGCCACTTCTAATTCTATCTCACTCTCTGTCGTGAGTAAATAATTTAAACTTTTTTACGCAGAAAGTACCTAAAAAAAATCTCCATTTTAAACTCGTTTGTCTCAAATCATCATCTCAGAACATGAGGGCTTGGGCCATTAGTTCCCACGCGGGCCCAGTGCGGATTGGGAACTTCGCACGCACCACTGAATAGCTTCGCAGGTTTGTGCAGGTTTCCTCACGATGTTTTCCTTCACCGCAAAGCTCGTGGTAAATTTCAAATGTAATTCCGCACATGAATTTCGAAAAACTCAGAGGTGCGAGCCGGGGTTCGAACCCACGACCCTCTGCTTGAGAGGCGATAGGTCAAACCACTAGGCCACCACGGCTTATCTCAAATACTTAAAATAAATTAAATGGGTTAGTGAACTGGAACTCTTTTTATTCTAAGAGTCAAAAACAAATAAAAATAAGAAAAGATAGCCGTAAATTTTGCACAGATCATTGTCAAACTATATGGAAGAGCATTTTTGTCAGGAATGTGTAGAGTAGTGGTTGTCAAATATTTATTAAGCGTTTCTGGGCTTACGCGAACTAAATACATAATACAATACAACCATTCAAGTGTTCCATGCAAAAACTGTTTGCCTAATTTGAAATTTTTATGTCAGTTTATTTATATTAATTGTTGGCTGGAAGTTCAGTACGTATGGAAAATGATTCACTTTTTAATTACTGTTTCGGATCCGGATCAAAACTAATGCGGTCCAAAATACTTATATTATGTCAAAATGTACTTAATTGTGCTGAAAATTTTCATGGACATTCCATGTTTGACGTTTAAGTATTTAAAATTGTCATTTTTCTGCTTGGAGCATAATTTAAAATACAATAATTTATTACGATCCTAAGGCCGGCAACGCACCTGTGATACCCCTCGTGTTGTCAGGTGTCCATGGGTGGCGGTAATTGCTTCCAATCAGGAGACCCGCATGCTCGTTTTCTTCTTTTATAAAAGCGTGTCGCTATTATATGAAAAATCCAGCTGTCGATTTTCCATTTGTTCTTAAAGACAGTAAGTAAATTGTTCCATATAACGTGCAATAAAGTGTTAGTACCTGGGCGACCGAGCTCCGCTTGGGTTAAAACTCGGTAGCCAGCGTTTTCCCAGAGATAAGACCAAACTAGATTGATCTTCCATCTCCGAAAACCCACATACTAAATTTTATCGAAATCGTTGGAGCCGTTTCCGAGATTCTGATTATTTAAATACAAGAATTGCTCGTTTACAGGTATAATAATAATAATAAAGCCTTTATTTCCCGAAATTTTACAAAACATTTAAATTCCAATATAAAAATTAATAAAATTAAAAGATAAATAACAAAATAAACATTATTAAAATCTACTAAAATCATCACAGAATGTCTCTTATTTCGGTGTGCCTTTTGGCAAAGGCCTCCTCCAACTCCTTCCATTGCTTCCTGTCTGCCGCAATCCTTATCCATTGGGGTCCTATGGTCAACCTCAATTCACCCTCCCATCTTACTGCTTTGCGACCTCGGCTCCTAGAGCCATCCCTTGGGTACCAAACTGTCACCTGCTTGCTCCATTTTACAGGTATAAGGTGCAATATAATATATAGCCTTGTAATTGATAAATACGACCCACTAACAACAACTTATGTAAATAAAATGTAAAAACTAAAAATAGAAGTGTCCCTCTCTGTACGCACACTAAACAGCAATTTCAGCCAAATGGATACGACAGGCGGCGCGACACACGGGGTGGAAACACGAGGGCTGGCTTAATGCAGACAAAGGAATTTATAATACTTATTATATTTTATTTTTTTTATTTGAAGTAAAGTTACAACTCGAAACTAAAGTCCTCGCACATCTCTGGTTGACCCGCGACTTCGATCTTATTAGATCTGGCAGCTGAATTGAAACAGCGAGATTTAATTGGCTAATCTAATTAAGTAGTTGGTCACTTTGATTACCAGAAAATAATGGACACGTTTTTATTGTCGATTAATATAAAAAATTCTTCAGCCGGTTGCCATGACACATCTTTAAGTGTCTTTCTTGTTGTCCATTAATATTATTGTGTCTTGTGGTTTTTTTTTTGACTGGTTGGCAAACAAGCAAGTGGGTCTCCTGATGGTAAGAGATCACCACCGCTCCTTAACATCTGCAACACCAGGGGTATTGCAGATGCGTTGCCAACCTAGAAACCTAAGATGGGATACCTCAAGTGCCAGTTATTAGTGTTGTTTATAATATTTTGTTTGAGTAATTTATTTTGTACAATAAAGAGTTTACATACATTTTTTTTTATTCATAATCATAAAGTGTTACAAAGACAATATACAAAAGAAACGGACAAAAATCATACCTTTTTTACGTAATAGGCACCTTAGTTATTTATTGAACATCTTGCAAGTTAAATTCAACATGATTTTTGTTAATAATTTTTGATAATTTCAGCCAAATTCGAGAATTACAATTGGAGTGCTAGCCTATAGCTAATAGCCGTATTTTACACGTGCAGTTTAAATAAGTTTTCGGTAAAAAAATATTTTTTTATACAATCTTTTTTACTGACTGTACTTTATTGACTTTACTTTTATTGTCACCCAAACTAGATTTGCATACAAAATTTCAAGTCGATGCCATTAACCCTTGAAGAGTTCTGTCCTATGGTGACAACCCTGGCCAGACTACCAGGATGTCACTACCAAATTATTGTATTGTCACGCAATTTACATAAGCATATCAAATTTCAAGTTAATCCAACTACTAAAAGTTGGTCAAATTTAACTTGCAAGATTTGATTACAGACAGACAGACAAAAGGCTAGGTGGCTAATAAAATAATAATAATTTGCTGGCGACCGGATACCTAAGTTGTTGGTACCTGACTACGAAGCTAGCGGTTGCGTGTTCAATCCAAGAAATATTTGTATGATTAACGAACGTTTGTACTTGATATATTCACCTACTATGTATGTCTATCCTTTATCTAGCACCCATAGCTTTGCTTAGTTTGGGGCTAGGTCAATCGTTGTAATTTGCCCCGAGATATTAATATTACTAGCTTTTGCCCGCGGCTCCGCCCGCGTGGTATTCGGTTACCGCGCGCTGTTCCCTCGGGAACTGTGCATTTTTCCGGGATAAAAACTATCCCATAAACTATCTCTATGCCAAAAATCACGTCGATCCGTCGCTCCGTTACGGCGTGAAAGACGGACAAACACACAAACATACAAACACACTTTCGCATTTATAATATTAGATTTTGTATGGATTTATTAAAAAAAGATGGAAATCCTAGCCGCGGCGAAACTCCCCCGTGTGGCGCGTCTGACCCGCCGCTCCAAATGAATGTACCCGGCGCGGCGCACACTACGCGCAAACCGAGTAATTATATTAACTTGCTTTTTAATTCTCAATGCTTTTTGAAATAAAGAAAATTTTACTGCCCATAAAAAAAACATAAGTAGGTATATGCAAGTATAACATGTGTGGCCCAGAACCCACGGGTAATTGGATCATCATAGTCCCACTTAATTAAAATCAAAACTTAACTTTTTTTTTTTTAACAAACTTAATCGTAAATTCAAAGTACGCCATCCTAGAACCCAACTGACGTCGCCTGTCACACTAAAAATATCAAACATTTTGCTTTAAGTACATTGCTTCTTCGAATAAACTTTAAAGTGTTATAAAAATTAAAAAACGATATATTTTTAAAAGTCGTTGATGTAATGTTGTTGAGTTTGTACGATGTAGATGGAGTCAATTGTTTTTCATCGTGTTATCTCGATAACATTCGCTCGTAGTCGATGAACTAATCGTTTGGTTTGACGAATAAAAAATAAAAAATAATAAATATCATGGGACACTTGACACCAATCGACCTAGTCCCAAACTAAGCAAAGCTTGTACTATGGATACTAGGCAACGGATAAACATACCTACTAAACTTATATCCATGTGTTATGTATGTTTGTCCGTCTTTCACGTCGAAACGGAGCGACGGATCGACGTGATTTTTGGCATAGAGATAGTTTATAAGCCAGACAGTGACATAGGCTACTTTTTATCCCGCAAAAATGCACAGTTCCCGAGGGAACAGCTAGTAGATACATAAATACATACTTTTAAGTCCGTTAAACATCCAAGACCCGAGAATAAACATTCGTTATTCATACAAATGTCCCCGGCCGGGCTAATCCGAGCTATGTTTTAATTATTTGCTCCTACTCCTAAACCCCCATTAAATTATCTAAACATTTACATTTCTGTATTGATATTCACTAAGTAGTCTAGTTTTAGTTTTACAATGATAGATTTTGCAGGTGGTAAGACCTTGTGCAAGGTCCGCCCGGATTGCTACCACCATCTTGCTCGCTAATCCTGCCGTGAAGCTGCAGTGCGTGGAGAGTAAGACAGCCGGTGAAATTACTGGCACTTGAGGTATCCCATCTTAGGCCTCTAGGTTGGCAACGCGTCTGCAATACCCCTGGTGTTGCAGATGTTTATGGGCGGTGGTGATGCTCGTTTGCCATCCAGTCAAATATAAAAAAATATATATAAAAACCTTGAATGTACCAAATCTGGCAGCTGAAGTTTGTTTACATTTAGTTAATTATCCAAACCAAGTGTAGATACCTACTTAAGAACAAGCTAGTTCGAAAGGTCACCTCCAAAAATCCCACTTAGCATTCATCGAAATCGTGACAGCCGTTTCTGAGTATTCCGAATTACATATCCAAGAATAGTTCATAATCCCCGCTAAAACGAGCAGGTGGAGGGCTACAACGAAATCGAAAATCTAAGTTCGTGTGGTGCCGTCCCTCTCACTCTCGTATTAAATATAAGCGCAGTGGGACGGCAAGATGCTAAATTCGAATTATGCACTTGGGTAGTATAGTGCTTGAGGGGGGGGGACGTCACTTCTCAGTAAAAAGTGTACGTAGTGACGTCACACGGAATGTTTGGAGGTTTGGATGTTTGTTCCTCAATCACGTCTAAACCGCTAAGCCGATTAAGATGATACATACATACATAAAAATCACGCCTGTATTCCCAAATGGGGTAGGCAGAGCACACGAAACGTTACCGCTTCGGAGCCACTTAACCACCGATTAAGATGAAATATACAGTATACAGATAGTTTGAGTCTCGGGGAAGGACATAGGATGGTTTTTATCCCGTAAAATGCATGTCCGATATTTTTTGAGAATCCAAATGATGGATACATTTTTAAATTTTTAGGAGTCCAACCTTATTGTTTTTATTTCATTTTAACCCCCGTCCCGTCGCAAAAACAGTGGTGTTATAAGTTTAACCGCTGTGTGTCTGTCTGTAACACCGTAGCTCTTAAACGGGTGAGCCGATTCGAATGCGGTTTATTTTATTTGAAAGCTGGATTTATCAAAATCTGTTCAGCCGTTTTTGATATATTGAACTTAAAAGTGACAATGTCGAGGGTTTTCAACTTTTTGTTGTTATTAAGTTAGGTATTTACATAGTTTTGTACCATAAGGACGACTGTACCACATACATACATTAATACGGTATTTGACTACTCCTGAATTGGCCATGTCTTATATATTATTATGAAAATATAGGTATACAGAAAGTGTTTAGCGAAGAGAAAACATAGTTAAATCAGTTGAAAATTGGATTTATAGTGATTTTTTGAAAAATCTATATACCTGTCTTACTCAAACGCTTTTCTCTATGCAGCAAGTATGGCGCTACTAGCGTGTGACGTCACATGCCAGTATGTCTTTCTCTGTCTAATCTTGGATTTCAAACCTTTATAACTTTGTTATTTGTAAAGGTAGCTTAAAATTTGTTTCTCTATTCGATAACAGGCATTGTAAAGTTTTAATTTATAATACATATAAAAAATAGTCTAATACCGTATTAAACAAACCATTAACATACAATATTAACAGGACTTTAACAAACGTTAGTAAATTGGGATCAGGTAAAGTTTTTTGCTAAGCAAATAACGCCACTCCGCGCAGTCGGCTAACGCGAAAGGGAATTCATTGAAATATATTCCAGTAAAAACTGGACTGAGTCCGCCGTGGAGTCGGTGCTGTACAAAAGATTTTGCAAAAAAACGAATTTAATAATATTTTTTTTCTTTTTAATAACATAACATAATTTGTGTACTCGTACACTGTGTTATTTTTGATATCCGTTAACTTTAAGGGGACAATCTACAGGTCAAATGAAGTTAATTTCCCTGAGACACTAGTGGCCTAACTCATACTGTTTAAAAGATAATCAAGAGTTAAGATAATTTAATTATTAGCAGTAAAACAGCGTGAAGGTTCTTAATTTAGGACGTTATTTCAGTCTATAACTAATCCGTGTTTAATTCACACATATTCAGCAAAAGAAAGTTTAATATGTGGATTTTTTTGATGCCTCTCTTATGTGTCACGTCAGTCTCACTGGTCGAGTTTGTTTTTTTAACAACTAGTTTACCCGCGGCTTTGCACGCGTAAACTATTCGATCTGGTACAATTGAAATTACGACATTGTATAAAATTCCCCTGGGAATTCCCAAAATTTATATCGTGGTCTTCATTGAGGTTGTGTTAAGAACAACTGTCCAAAATTTCAACTCTAAATCCAGCTGATGAAATTTCAAGTTTTTATCCCTATCCCGTGGGAATATTGAGATAAAAAGTATCTATTGTGTTATTCCAGACGTGCAGCTACCTACATACCAAATTTCATGACTCTAAGCCCAGCGGTTGTTATTTCGAGATTTTAACCCTATGCCGTAAGAATATCGGGATAAACAATAGCCTATATGTTATTCTAGATGTCCAGCTATCTATACACCAAATTTCAACCAAATCCGTTCAGCCGTTTTAGTGTGAAGTACTAACAAACATACAACAAACTTTCGCATTTATAATATTAGTAGGAAGTAGGATTTAACAATTAAAAATGACTGTGACGCTATTAAGTATATGAATGTTGGATAAGTTCATCATTCCTCATCCCAGCCTATATGCGTCCCACTGCTGGGCACAGGCATCCTCTCAGAATGAGAGGGCTTGGGCCGTAGTTCCTATGCAGGCCCAGTGCGGATTACGAATTTCACACACACCAGTGAATTGCTTCGCAGTTTTGTACAGGTTTCCTCACGATGTTTTCCTTCATCGATAAGTTGGTACTAAGTAATAATAATACAATAATCTTGTGTTGTGAATAAATGCATGTATGTAGGTAGAGATACATATTAAACATCCAAGACCCGAGAACAAACATTCGTATTCATACAAATATCTGCCCCGGCCGGGAATCGAACCCGGGACCTCCAGCTTCGTAGTCAGGTTCTCTAACCACTTGGCCATGCGGTCTACCTAATCCGGTAAGTTTATAATATCAGTTGGATTCCCTTACAAATTAAATAAAAAATCTTTTTCCGCCTCTCCACAGTTCTCTCTGCGCCACCCATCCTTTCCCTCGAAAAGCCTCGGCGACAAAAGTTTTAATTATATCGCTTGCTCCCTCGCACTTGACGCCGGGGCCGCTCGCGCCGTCCCCCTCCCACACAGCCCGCTCCTAGATGTTGTGCTCGGACTTTTTATAAGATTGTGTTATTGGGGATACTATGATTTAACCGGATGCGGAGGTTTAAGGTGGGTTATGCGTATATGAATGTTTATTTATGTATGTATGTTTATAAAGTAAGGTTGTATGGGAAGAAATTTTGGTAATTTATAGACAAATAGGTTTTTATTATATAGTTTATAACTGTACCCCACTGGTGGGCAAAGGCCTTCCCTCTTGAGGTCCATCCATATCTCCCTATCCAGTAAATAGGTAAGTATTAAAAAAGATTATGTTAAAAATCACTTTTAATACAAGCTTTTTGCTGACTGTACTTGTACTGCTGACTGTGATTGCGTTGTCATCCAAACCACGTTTCCATACCAAATTTCAGATCGATGCCATTAACCGTTGAGGAGTTCCCTCCTGCAGAGACGACTGTCTGGACCACCAGAATTTCACTACCGGATTAATGTATTGTCACCAGATTTACATAATTATGCCAAATTTCAAGTCAATCCGAACACTGGAAGTGTGTCAAAATTAACTCACAATATTTGACGCGCACAGACGTACACGCATAATAAAGCATGTAAAAATCCCTATCTCCCTTGTTCATGCCATAACTTGGCAAAAATGGCAAAAACGGAACCCTTATAGTTTCGCCATGTCTGTCTGTCTGTCCGTCCGTCCGCGGCTTTGCTCAGGGACTATCAATGCTAGAAAGCTGTAATTTTGCACGAATATGTATGTAAACTATGCCGACAAAATGGTACAATAAAAATTTCAAAAACATTTTTTTTAGTGTTCCTCCTATAGACGTAAAGTGGGGGGTGATTTTTTTTCTCATCCAACCTTGTAGTGTAGGGTATCGTTGGATAGGTCTTTTAAAATCATTAGGGGGTTGCTAAAACGATTTTCGATTCAGTGATTTTTTTGCAAAATATTCAACTTTAAAGTGCAAATTTTCATTAAAATCGAGCGAAGATTTTTTTCGTAACGGCTACGGAGCCCTATTTTGGGCGTGTCCGACACGCTCTTGGCCGGTTTTTAAATTTTGAAATGCTTGCTTAGTAGATGGTTCTTAATATTAAATATAGAACCTGCAAAGAGCGTGTCGGACACGCCCAAGATAGGGTTCCGTAGCCATTACGAAAAAATCCAGTAATATTTTTGTAAGGATTTCGTATTGTGTACGGAATCTTCCAAGTTTAGTTATATTTTATACCTTATGCTGCTATTTACTCTTTAACTACTATTAATTCTCAAGCAATCTTAGCGATTATAATTTTCCTTGCAAATCAAATATAAGTACCTACTTACTACCATTCTAATTTTTTTCTGTACAAATCTAAAATGGCCACACTACAAACATTTTGGTTAAGAGAGGGCTCTGGCTCTACTAACACTGAATAAGTAGGTATCACAGATACCTATAACTTTCTACGGAACCCTCGGCGCTCCGTCCAACACACACGAACATTTTCTTTGCGATTCTTCAGTTATTATACAAAGTCTTGGCGTAACGTATAAAAACATATCCTATTTAACATAAATACTTTAATGTATTCATTTATTTAAATACCTATTCACCAAAACCGTAACCATTTTGTAGAATAACATAAATGTTATCTGAAACATAACAAGGAAAAAGTTTCGTATAGAAGCTTAACTGCACGTACAGTCACCTGCAATATAACATCTGGTACAGCGGAGCTTGCAAAAATATCTAACACGTCACCTAAAATGCTAGAAAACTAAGTATTTGTCCGAATTTACTCTTAAGTTATATTTGACTAGCGTCTACCCGCAGCTTCGCACGCGTAAATCATAAGTCACATCAGTTGAATTGAAATTCCGGGATTTCATTAAATTCTCGTGGGAATTCCCTAAAATAACATTCATACGTTTAAGAGCTACGGTGCCACAGACAGACACACAGACACACATGGCGGTCAAACTAATAACACCCCCCTCTTTGCGTCGGGGGTTAAAAATAAGAGCGTTGACAGGTAGCTCTAGTTACCAAATAAAAAGCAATTGAGTATATACTTAAATATTGTATTCTAAGCCAAAATATGTAATATAGTAATATGTATGTATGTTAAGAGAATTATTAATTTTAGCTTTAACAACCCACTTTTGGTACAAAATCGGAAAACGCGACCGCGCAGTTTTGATACTTGTATTGTTTTATTTTTATCAATTATTTCTTAAGACATTAAAAATACGTTTCCCGAAGAAAAAAAATACAGAAGCGTGACAGAGAGCACACTAATCAAAATAAGCAGAGAGAGAGAGAGAGAGTGACATTTATTTACACCTATTCGATACACATGAAAATACTTTAGAAGGTAAAATAAAATAAAAAGAACATCGTATGGTATACTTAAATTGGGCTCTTCTTAGCATAATGTTGCGGCAAGCAGGTGATGTGGTTAAAAATTGGCTCTATACTACGTACGAAGTGCATAACTCGAACTTCATCATTTAATATAAGTGTGAAAGGGACGGTGCGATGCAAACTTCGATTTGCGAGTTTTGTAGTAGCCCCTCTGTGGCTAAAATCTAAGATTTCGCTAACCTATTTTTTCCGTGTGAAGTTTGAAAAAGTACGTACTTATACCACAAGTAGGTCAGACATGCTAACGCCGAATCGATATTCACAATACTTGCACTCAAACATTCCACTATTTTTAACTTAATTTAGTGGGTAGATTATATTGGAAACCTTTTTCCTTTTCTTTTTTTTGAGTCTAACAACGGTTGTTGCTGACGATGAGCTCTGGTTGAGTTCGAAACGTGTCAGTGTAGGTTCGAGTGATTTGTGTGTGTCCTTACAGTGAAGAAGAACTGCATGAACACACCTTTCTTGCATAAACGTAGCTATCTAAGGTCGTGGGCGAGCAAAGTACCTAATTGTTTCAGTTCAGTAGTAATTGTATTATCAATCTCAACATCGTAACAGCTTAACAAAGTATCAAACAATGGCCATCGGCGTACACGGCAGGTCAATATTGTGTCTATGCCAACGTTGCATGTTCCTAAATACAGTGCGGACTCAGTTTTCCAACAACACACACTGTGTCTACCGTGTCACTTGCACTCTAACACAAGCGCACGTAAAACCAAGGAAAAATAACTTTTTTTAAACTTAACCTTTATAATTTGAGATGAAAATGTGTTTTGATACTATTGCGCTTATTTTATAAGAAAAAAAGCAACAAAAAAATAAAATTATAAAACACAGTGTCAAAATTGTCTGCGATCTGAATGTAACGTACGTCGAATACAAATTTAGGTTTGCCGCTTAAATAATTACTTGTGAATTCTACTCAGCTGTAATACAGTTGAATTTGGTTTGGTGGTTGTTTTTGCAGTGTATTCTTAAGTCGGCAAGATGGTACACATTCAAATTTTTTATGTGTGCGTGTTTGTGTATGGGAACCGGAATATCTTCCATTTGTTTGTTTGTTTAATGTGGATGGAACGGATTAAAAAAATATTTTTTAACAGATTAAAGATATATTTCCGAAAAAAAAAGTATTATATTTGCAAAATTAAGTTTTGATTATGATATTTCATTACGTAACAACAAAAATTAAAATAAAAAATAAGTACCTACAGTAAATTGGGACACTAGATTAAAAAATGTATTTAGTCAATCAAGAAACTAATATTTAATCATATTAAGAAATAGAAAACTAAGAATGGGTCAAGTCATTTTTGAATGTCAAATATTGCTAGTTAGATTTAAGTAAATAAAATAATGTTTACATAATCTATCTATCTATCTATATAATGACATGTAATTTAATTATTTGTAATTTTAATATTTTTTTTGTAATTTGTTTTGATAATTGTGATTCTTTGTAGTGTTTTTTTTATTTGTGTGGCAAGTTTTATGTTTATAGAATAGACTAATTACTAGCTTTCTTGGAATCTATATAATACCTTGAAACGAGTAATTATTGTGTAATATTTCGGGGATCTCGGAATCGGCTTCAACGATTTCGATGAAATTTGGTATATAGGGGTTTTCAGGGATGACAAATCGATCTAGTTTTACCCGAGCAAAGCTCGGTCGCCCAGGTACTGTTACTAAAAAGCCGTGGCGGCCTAGTAGTTTGACCAATGGCCGCCTTTCAAACAGAGGACCGGGTGTTCAAATTCAAGCTCGCACCGCTAAGTTTTTCTAAAATCATTGTGTGAAAATATATGAGAAAACCACAAACTTTACAGTGAACGAAACGTGCACAAAACAGCGAAGCAATTCAAGGCACTTGTCCCACCGCCGACGATGAGCGAGAAGCAAGTAGAGCGAGTAACTAGAAACGAGTGGGTGAGCAGCGAGGAGCGAGTGTAGTTATGTCGCTGGCTGTAAGCGAGTGTTCGAGTGCGACGGGCGATTACTCGCTCGACTCGCTCGTGCGGGGCGGCCGCCAAGCTGACATCGCTGAGCGAGTATCTATAGCTCAGCGAGTTTTATAGCTCTTGTCGCTGCGACAAAAAGATGTAAGAGCGAGTTCTCGCCGACAGTGTGAACAGCCAGCGATCAGCTATTAATATATGTGTCTCTTTTACTCACACAGGATCTTATATCTTTTGTTCGTTTCTTGAGCGAGAAAATAGTCGATAGCCAGTCGTTTCCTCGCTGGCGGTGAGACAACTGCCCAAAGGTGTCAAAGGTGCTGTGAAGTTTCCAATCCGCACAGGACTTGTATGGGAACTACACGGCAAAACTCTGCCCAACAGTGGGACGTCAAAACCTCGCATGGAACACAAAACAAACCAACAAAACATACTTTCACATATTAATATAGGATAATATTAATATCATATCCATGTATACCTTACTGATAGCGTTTACACACACACGCGCGCGCTTCAACCCGTGTGCATGTGTGCATCAATGACGGTCGAAGTTGCGGTAGAGTTAGAAATGCGAAGATATGTGTGAAAACTAATTAATAATAATTAGTTATTTATTTGCAGGTGGTAGGACCTTGTGCAAGGTCCGCCCGGATGGCTACTACCATCTTGCTCGCTAATCCTGCCGTGAAGCAGCAGTGCTTGCACTGTTGTGTTTCGGCGTGGAGAGTAAGACAGCCGGTGAAATTACTGGCACTTGAGGTATCCCATCTTAGGCCTCTAGGTTGGCAACGCATCTGCAATCCCCCTGGTGTTGCATGTGTCTATGGGCGGTGGTGATCTCTTACCATCAGGAGACCCACTTGCTCGTTTACCATCCAGTCGAATAAAAAAAATTGCTATTAATTTTAGTTAAAAGAACATAAAAAGTAATTTAATTTAATGGACCCCGGACCTAAGGTATCTTATATGTATAGTTAATAGTGTGTAGTATATTTTTATAGCGGTCAGAGGGTCACCCACCAACTGGTGCTGGCTGCAGCATTATGCTGAGCCAGTGTCCGATTTACAACCGCAATGAATGACACATACATATCTTACTATCTATCTATGCTGTCGCACTTAATAATATTGTTGTGTCTTGTGTAGTGTTGTCAATGAGGGCTATCGTTTCTTTTTCTCACTAGATGGCGCACTGTTGCGTGAGGTTTTTAAGTATGGCTTTCAAAGTCTGTTATTACGGGCGTGAAAAAAAAATTTAGATTTAAATAATATTTAATACACTAAAAATATCGAGCATGCCACAGTGTTCCATAGTCCCCGTTCTGTTCGGAAAAAAGGGAGGACAATGGTTTCCGAAAGACAAAACTGTCTCAAAACACAGACATTCATTGCCCCGGAACGCATATTTGCCATAATTAATTTCAGATATTGCAAAATATTCACAAAATTATTCAAATTATAAATAAACCCGCGTAGCTCAACCAAAAACTATGAGATTTGACATTTCGGAGACCTCACGCTACACTAGCGCCTCTAGCGGCGAATTCATACGCGATAGCCCTCATTGCTGTGTTGTAAATAATTAAAGTATTTCTTTCTTTATTTCTCTTAAAGTATGGAAAATGTGATTTCTGTTAAATATCCTGAGATTTTGATATGTTGTAGATTTCAAAGTCTTGATCAAAAGTCTCTAAGTATAGATTAGTTTTTTAGACACTTCTGTTCAATATTTTGAAATCTATAGCATATCAAAATCTCAGGGTATGATATACTTTAGGTTCGAGGTCCATTACACTTTTAAAAAGCTTTTATTGTATCTTGTATGTGCGGTTGAATTTGGCATACTTATGTACATATACTGCGTGACAATACGATAATCTGGTAGTGACATCCTGGTAGTCCAGCCAGGATCGTCTCCGCAGGACGGAACTCTTCAACGGCTAATGGCATCGACTTGAAATTTGGTATGCAAATGTAGTTTGTGAGTGCAAGTAAAGTCAACAAAAAGTACCTAGTCAGCAAAAAAAGCTTGTGATAAAAATGATTTTTTTACCAAAAACTTATTATTCTAGTAACACAACAACAATAACCTAAACCAAAAAAAAGTTGGAAAACCCCCGACATTGTGACTCAAAGTTCAATATCTCAAAAACGGCTAAACCGATTTTAATAAAAACATCGCTAGAAAACCTGTTTTCAAATCGCATTCAAATCGGTTCACCCGTTTTAGAGCTGCGGTGCCACAGACAGACACACATAGCGGACAAACTTATAAACACCCTTTTTTTGCGGCGGGGGTTAAAAAACAAGTAATTAATAAGCCGGGTCTGTCTGTTCATCTGTCTGTTCCCGCGCCGAGTACCGAATGTTAAAAACATGATAATTTTCCGGACAAACACAAAAACTGACGTTCGCTATACCCACTTTAAAATACAAATTTTGATTGTATACAAAAATACTAATGTTACAAGTATAACTTGGGCGGAGACTATTTGAATATTCTCAAAATTTCGTGCACTTTAGTGTCTATAAAACGTTTGTGACATACGACACAAACAGAAGGACATGTAACAATATTCTGACAATGATATGTTTTAACCCCCGACGCAGAAAGTGTGTGTGTGTCTGTCTGTCTGTGGCACCGTAGCTCTTAAACGGGTGGACCGATTTGAATGCGGTTTTTTTATTTCAAAGTAAGTTTTCTAGCGAAGGTTCTTAGACATGTTTCAGCCGTTTTTAAGATATTGAACTTTGAAGTGACAAAGTCGGGGTTTTCCAACCTTTTGGTTGGTTAGGTTATACCTACATAATTTGACACGCTGGCTCCTTCCCATCTCCATGGAAGCAACAGAGCCGGTGCAGCATCCGAAGCGGCTGTAAAGGAAAAATTATCCAAATACAGGGGTCTAGGGGACTAGTACTAGGGGACTTTGTCCCATTCGGTGTCGAGACCCTTTGTCCGTGGGGTCCTAGCGCTTTAATAGTTATTTATGTGGCTGGTGCATAATGAGAGGCATTAAAGTACGAGTGTGGTTTTATGAAACGAGCCGAAGGAGAGTTTCATAATAAGATCACACGAGTCGTTTAATGCCTAATTATGTATAGCCGCATACATAACTTTATCTACATGCATATCATAAGTTTTCTATAATATGTTCAGATATGGCCTGTATTTTGACTTTGACTTTGACTTTGACTTTGACTTTGACTTTGAATAATAATTATTATCTACATGCATGTCATAAGTTTTCTACAATATGTACAGATATGCATTGTTAAAAAAAGTATTACCGATACTTTAATGTAAACATTAAGATGCACCCGCAGATACCAGGTTTCTTAATAAAGGCCATTTGATAGTCGTTTCTGAACATAAAATAGGGAAGTTATGATATGCATGTAGATAAAAGTATTTAAAGAAATTTCGAAAAGGTTAGCAGACGTCAGAGGTGACCGAAGAGCTGGCAGCTTCCTAGGACATAGAATTAGCTTAGCTATACAAAGAGAAAACGCCGCCAGCATCTTCGGGTCCTTGCCTAAGAGGTACTCTTTATGTAATTTGTTTTAGTTTTAGGTTTTATTTTTATTTTATGTAAGTTTTAAGTCTAGTATAGTTTTTAGGGTTTCGTACCTCAAAAGGAAAAAACGGAACCCCTATAGGATTTTGTCCGTCTGTCTGTCTGTCAAGACCCTTTTTCTCAAGACCGCGGAAGTATCAAGCTGAAATTTATATCAAATACTGAGGTCTACTGTCCCTTGGAGCTGTGAAAAAATCAAACTTCTAAGCCAACGCAATCAAAAGATGCAGCCGTTTATGCTGCAAATTTCCGCAAATTTTCGAAACTCGCAAAGGAATTAAAACCTACAGGGTACTTCCCGTGAACTCAGAATCTTGAAATTTGGTATGACGGTAATTATAACACAACCAACTAGAAAAGTGAAAATCTTAATTGTTTATGTCTGTCTGTAAATATCAATGACCAATAACCTGACCCCACACTGGATGTATTAAATCACTCGGAAAAAGCAAGAATCTTCAAAACACGATTCCCGTTTACTTACATACCTATAAATGTGTACGGAACCCTAAGCGCGCGAGTCCGACTCGCACTCGCAAATTTAATGCATTAAGTATCTATTTTATTATTCTTAATTGTCATTAAAGTACTTACCAGAATATGTTTTTTTTTTTATTCAACTGGATGGCAAACGAGCAAGTGGGTCTCCTGGTGATAAGAGATCACCACCGCCCATAGACACCTGCAACACCAGGGGGATTGCAGATGCGTTGCCAACCTAGAGGCCTAAGATGGGATACCTCAAGTGCCAGTAATTTCACCGGCTGTCTTACTCTCCACGCCGAAACACAACAGTGCAAGCACTGCTGTTTCACGGCAGGATTAGCGGCAAATTTAATGCATTAAGTATCTATTTTATTATTCTTAATTGTCATTAAAGTACTTACCAAAATATGGATCATATCGTTTAAAAAAAATAATACTTTCCTATTAACTAAACTGTGTAATCTACACTTAAACGTAATGATGAATATATTAATTACCTAGCTTTAGTATGAGTTCAAAGAGATAATTGTTTAGATAGATGTAGCCATACTAGCCATCAATTAGATAACGCTATCTGACAACGAAATTACCAACAACATAATCTGTATTTAAAACCAATGAGAAGTTATTTGTATGGGTAAACGGAATCGGGGAATTTATTGTGAAAATTATGTACTTATTATTAAGAAAATGGAGGCTACGATGGAGGCAACTACCTAAGTTGTTGAAACAAGTGATTTTCAAATGTTTACATCAATACGGTATTTGACAACTCCTGATTTTGCCATATCTTAATATTATTATGAAAATATAGATAAACAGATAGTGTTTAGCGATGAGAAAATTTAAATCGGTTGAAAATTAGATTTATAGTGATTTTTTGAAAACTCAAACGCTTTTCTCTATGCAGCAAGTATGGCCGTACTGGCGTGTGACGTCACATGCCAGTATGTCTTTCTCTGTCTTATCTTGAATTTCAAACCTTTATAACTTTGTTATTTGTAAAGGTAGCTTAACAATTGTTTTTCTATTCGATAACAGGCATTGTGTAGTTTTAATTTATAAAACGTATACAAAATAGTCAAATACCGTATTATACTTATGTAGTTTTTCTCGGTTCACCTGAATGTTGAAAAATGTGTGGTTAGAAACGATTTCCTTGAACGCGACCTCGGAATATAGCGGCGTGCGCAGAACAGTATTGGAAATAAAAAGTAATAGAGATAATAACAAGTACTTACTAAATATTCATAACAAAACAAAAATATAAATCCGTACTGTACTAAACTATACCATACCGTACATGCTATGTAGTATATCACACCATACAAAACATACTAAACTAGGTTATTACTTTGAATTATTGAATACTTTTTCGAAAAACAAACCGGCCAAGAGCGTGTCGGACACGCCCAAAATAGGGTTCCGTAGCCATTACGAAAAATATTAGTAATATTTTTCTAAGGATTTCGTATTTTATACGGAATCTTCCAAGTTTAGGTATATTTTATACCTTAGGCTGCTATTTACTCATAAACTACTAATAATTCTCAAGCAAACTTAGCTGTTATAGTTTTCCTTGAAAGTTTGATATATTTTTTACCATCCTGAATTTTTTCAATTTTTTCCACCCACCGGTTTAGATTTTAGAGGGGGGACGCTCGATTTTAATGAAAATTTGCACTTTAAAGTTGAATATTTCGCAAACAAATCACTGAATCGAAAAATTGTCTTAGCAAACCCCTAAAGACCTATCCAACGATACACTATACTATAGGGTTGGATGAAAAAAAAAATCGCCCCCACTTTACGTCTATGGGAGGTACCCTTAAAATTTTTTTTTTTCAGTTTTGAACCGTACCATTTTGTCGGCATAGTTTACTTATATAACCGTGCAAAATTACAGCTTTCTAGCTTTGATAGTCTCTGAGCAAAGCCGCGGACGGACAGTCAGACAGACATGGCGAAACTATAAGGGTTCCGTTTTTGCCATTTTGGCACCGGAACCCAAAAAATGAGCTGTTCCCGTCGGATGACCAAAAGACTGTTTTGTATAATAAAAAAACTTAATTGAATAAGCATTAGCTGATTTACATGCAATTTTGCTACAGTATAGACTATGTAGTATGTAGGAACATCTTGTATATCCCAAATAAAGGCACAGTTCCCGAAGAAATTAAACTCTAATCATATTCATGTCGCTTACTGTCTTCTTACTGTATTTCAGTGGACATCTGATATTGGCTTTTGGTACATTGATACCCGAAATAATATAAGTAGGTAGTTAAATTTCCGATTTTATTCCCATAAAAAGTAATCTATTTATTATTCCAGTTATCCATCTATCTATACACTAAGATTCATCCAAATCCGTCCGGATATTTTTACGAGAAATTAACACGTACGCAAGTACACATACTCACAAATTATGTTATTATACTAGTATTCAACATATCAATATATCTTAAACCCCGTTATTCAAACATATACTATATTTTATACAACGGCACGATTGTCCTTGACTTGAGGCTCTAAAAAAACTAGTTCACAAAAACTGGAATATTTATAATTAATTGGAAGTATCAAGATCGTTCGTATACTTTAGTTGATTGAATATTCCTAATGGGATTAAAAATATTCATCGATTGAATTTTTAATTTCAAATTTTATATTTTCTTCATTGTCTATTAAATGTAATGAAATTAATGTTGATTCACAGAACATATGTGTAAATCATAAATTTAAACCATATCGCAAATACAAACTAAGACATGGATGCACAGAAAAACCAGAAAGAGACCAGCGCTGGGAATCGAACCGCTGTCCAGCGGTGGTGTAGGGGTTATAACACGCAGCACGGATTGCTGAGGACCTGGGTTCGATTCCCAGCGCTGGTCTCTTTCTGGTTTTTCTGTGCATCCATGTCTCAGTTTGTATTTTCGATATGGTTTCACGGGATACCCGTAAAAGTAACAAATTTGGAATTGAAATAAAAAATACAAAAAGACACCAAAAAAAAAAACAATCATAATAAATTTAAACATTGTAAATACGAAACTTTGTCTGTTTGTTTGTTTGTCCGTTCATCAAGTATAAACCGCTAAATCGATTTACCTATATGAAATTCGGATGAAGTCCCTCTCCGGGGCTTAAACTATCTATATACTGAAATTTCATCTAAATCTCGTTTATTTTCCTTATTTTTTATTAAGAAATTAAATTAGATATTTTAATTTACTGTTGGTTACTGTTTTTTCTTAGGGTTCCGTACCCAAAAGGTAAAAACGGAAACCCTATTACTAAGACTTCGCTGTCCGTCCGTCCGTCCGTCTGTCACCAGGCTGTATCTAATGAACCGTGATAGCTATACAGTTGAATTTTTCACAGATTATGTATAACTGTGGCCGCTATAACAACAAATACTAAAACTGAATATAATAAATATTTAAGGGGGGCTCCCATACAACAAACGTGTTTTTTACCGTTTTTTGCTCGATATTAATAACGGCAACGTAGAGGCTTGAAACATTTATAAAACATTTAGTCGTATATATTTACTTTAAATATAAACAATTAAATTAAAATAAAAAAATAATATTTAATTTTTGCTAATGACTTCGTAATTTTAATTTTGGCCGAATGAAATATTGTACTTCGATTACTAATATATTTACGTAATTTATTTTTTATTTGACGAACGTTTTGTGAATCCTTACTTATTATAAATGCGAGAGTCTGTTTGTTCGTTCCGCTTTCACGCCTTAACTACTGAACCGATTGTAACGAAATTGTGCATACATCATATTAGAAGACCGGAATAAATAATACGATATCATTTGTCTCGAAAAAATTAGTTGTTCCCAAAAGCACCCGATAAACGCCTTTTTCGCAGACAAAGTCGCGGGCAATAAGCTAGTTTTTTGTAATCAATTGACACGTATTTTATCGTATCTTTTCAGTCAAAGGCTACATATATTTACTCAATTTAGGCTATAACACACGCTTATGTATGTTTAAAGTAATATGCCACCGGTTCGAAAAAACTTCTGTTGAGAAGAATCCGGCAAGAAGCTCAACGAGATATTATATGTTGCTAGCTGTTGCCCGCGACTCCGTCCGCGTAGGAGTATGAAAAATAGTCTACGTCTATTCTCAGATCTACCGAACATACACAAAAAATTTCATAAAAATCGGTCAAGCCGTTTCGGAGAAGTTTAGTCACAAACAATGTGACACGAGAATTTTTTAATATTAGATTTTAAACAGATTTACAAATTCTTTTTTTTTTAATTATAGCTTCATCGAAACTATCGATGATTCCGAAGTTGTTGACATTACAAGTAAACACATACCTAAACAAATTAAATAATAGTTAGTAGGTACCAAAATTAATTAATTAATTAATACATGTCACGAGACACTTGATAGCAATCTTTATTGACTAGTCCTAAAGTAACCAAAGCTTGTTATATATAACTACTAGCTTTTGCCCGCGGCTTCGCCCGCGTGGGATTCGGTTATCGCGCGCTGTTCCCTCGGGAACTGTGCATTTTCCGGGATAAAAAGTAGCCTATGTCACTCTCTGGCCCATAAACTATCTCTATGCCAAAAATCACGTCGATCCGTCGCTCCGTTTCGACGTGAAAGACGGACAAACATACAAACACGCACACTTTCGCATTTAGAATATTACATAGTATGGATGAGTACTAGACTAGGTAATAATATATCTTTCGATCGACTTCTGGCCGGAGGATGTGGTGTCCGCAGGTAGCGACGAAGACGACATTCAAAAATCCCTAAGTGATTATAATTGTAATTTTTAAGTATGACTTTTTTGCAAATTTGTTATTGATTACAGCTAGGTTTTATTACCGTACCTAATGATGTAATTTTTTTATTGGCAGAAAAAAAAAAATATCCGTTATAATTTTTTAAATATTGAAATATAATTAAATGTTATGTCGCAGTGTGCACCCGGCCTTAGCTCTGCTAATAATAATACGAAGGTACATACCTTGTGCGCGACTCTGCTCGAGCACTAGAGCGAGACGACTGTCGATACTTCTGTTGATTCAGTTATCGATGCAAAATTCGTTTGGACGGACATTCTCACTTATCTTTGCTTCAGTCTATAACGGGTGACACTATATTTACCGACTCGAATAATACCGACATGGAAATAACGGTATAATAAAAAAATGCCGGTTAATAGTGTCACCCTCTATAACCATTTCATTCACCTTTTTGGAGGTTTTTATTAGTTTGACGTTTATTTTTGTGTCAAATTTTGAAAGTTAATTTTAATTCACTTCCAGTAATCGAATTGACGTAAAAAAATTGGCATAAGTAGGTACTTTTATGTAAGTTCGGTGACTACAATTATCTGGTAGTAAAATTCTGGTGGTCTGGGTTTCTGGCTGAAGGAGGAACTCCTCAACGGTGGCATCGACTTAAAATTTGGTACGGAAATTAGTTTGGATGACAATGTAAGCACGTATAATAATAATAAAAAGTAACTCAGCAAAAAAGGTTGAATTAAAAATGAAATATTTAACAAAAACTTATTCCCTATGAAAGCGACGTGGTCATTTTAAGAAAACAAAAACTATACAGTTAAAACCTTAGCCACAACAATCATTAGAATTAATATTTGAAATCAGATACAAATATTTAAAAAAAAAAATTTTTGATTGAATTACATATGCTATTAAAAGTATTAGATTCAAGTTTCAGCTCAAAAAACTAAAGAATCTCAATAGATACTCTTCCAAACAGCATTTTTATACACTTTCGACCGCAGTATAGAACAACATGTCGTTCGAAATAAAAAGAGTTTATCGAAAAATATTACAATTCAGAACAAAGGATTGTACTATTCGTTATCGATATGCAGTCGTGTCCCAACACTAGCTACCGTATCCATTTAGTTTGACAAGCATTCGGTTTCATATATCCGTTGTCTGCTCGTGTGCTGTGGGCACACGCGCGCTAGTGTGCGTGAGGTCAGGGCTGTCACTACGAGAATTTAATTGCGTTTTTATGTTGTGATGTATTAAGGGTCATACATACTACGTCACACGTTTTGAAAGAAAAATCATTTGCCATAAAAAATTAAACACGATGATTTTTAGTCGGTAATTGTCATAATTAAGTCACATTTTCATAGAACTGCACATTTTTTCTGTGATATTTTTTTATTTCGATGATAAATTTAACGTAAATTCTTTTATCGCGCTATTAAAACAATACAATACAATGACTCTTTGGGGGTTTTGTTGTATGAGCTTAGTACCTCTTTTCTATTTAAATGAACTAAAACAATTACTTTGCTCACCCGCGACCTTATGATAGTTACGTTTATGCAAGAAATGTGTGTTCCTCTACCTCCACACTGTAAGAACACACACAAATCGCACATACACATCTATCACCACTACCACACTACACTGACGCGTTTCGAACTCAACCAGCGCTCATCTACAATAGGCAATAGCTTAAGTTTATTTTTATTTCACAAAAAATACTACTTTTTAAACAGATATCAAACAGGTATTAAATTCAAATTAATTGTCAAGAAGACATAAATAATATAAACTTATTATTAAATTAATGATGTACTTATCG
The DNA here is from genome assembly GCF_025370935.1 of Choristoneura fumiferana. Classification (NCBI taxonomy): domain Eukaryota; kingdom Metazoa; phylum Arthropoda; class Insecta; order Lepidoptera; family Tortricidae; genus Choristoneura; species Choristoneura fumiferana. The sequence goes on along the minus strand of NC_133497.1, from coordinate 9,693,817 downwards.
TTTACATAGGGAGGTTTGGAAATAAATCCGTTGCGCACTTGTGATGTAATTAAATGATTAAATAACTAATAATAATAATTTGTAAATCTGTTTAAAAAAATACCTCGTTCAGTTTCTTGCTGTACCTATTCTTCTCAACAGAGGTTTTTCCGAACCAGTGGTAAAAAAATGACATTTACAAGTGCCTGTCTAAATTGAATAAAGATATTTTGAATTTTCTTTTGAATTTTATTTAATTTAGTATCTCGGAACAGCCCTGTCCCCTGTCACGTGTGTGTGTAACCGCACACGCACACAGGCGCGCTGGTAATACGATAATTTTTATGAGTAGGTATCGCTTAGTGCTGCTTGCTGCGCCCGGGTTTGCCTGTCATTAGAAACAGTAATTAATAATGCGGTATTTGACTAATTTTTTATACTTATCCTACTTCCTACTAATATTATAAATGTGAAAGTTTGTGAGTGAGTGAGTATGTTTGTTACTTCTTCACGCTGAAACGGCTGGACGGATTTGGATGAAATTTGGCAAAAAGCTAGTTTATAACCTAAATTAAAACATATAATACTTTTTATCCCGATGTTCCCACGGGATAGGGATATTATCTCGAAATAACAACAGCTGGGTTTAGAGTCATGAAATTTGGCATGGGTGTTTTAATATAACGTCAATAAAAACCACGATGTAATTTTAGGGAATTCCCAAGGGATGATTTAGCTAGTGTTTTATAAATTAAAACTTCACAATGTCTGTTATCGAATAGAGAAACAATTTTTAAGCTACCTTTACAAATAACAAAGTTATAAAGGTTTTAAATTCAAGATTAGACAGAGAAAGACATACTTTTGCATTTGACGTCACACACAAGTAGCGCCATACGTTAGCTGCATAGGGAAAAGCGTTTGCGAAAGAGACAGGTATAAATAGATTTTTGAAAAAATCACTATAAATCGGATTTTCAACTGATTTATGTTTTCTCTTCGCTCAACACTGTATGTTTATCTATATTTTCATATTAATATATCAGATATGGCAAATTCAGGAGTTTTCAAATACCGTATGTTTGTTTATATTGCTAAAGCTGTCAGTTGTCAAATATCGCGATAGATACGTACACACACGTACAAACACGTACGTACGTATGTGAACCATCGCTAGAAAACCTGATGTCAAATAAAAAAAACTGCATTCAAATCGGTCCACCCCTTTAAGAACTACAACGCCACAGACAGACAGACACACATAGCGGTCAAACTTATAACACCCCTCCTTTTGCGTCGGGGATTAGAAATCGATTCATTTCATTTTTAGGGTTCCGTACCCACTGTTGAACCGATAGATAGTCAGTTGAAATTTTCACAGATGATGTATTTATGTTACTAAAAACAGACTAAAATAAATATTGAAGGGGGCTCCCATACAAGAAACGTGATTTTTTGCCGTTTTTTGCTAATGTCTAATGTTTTATATATAATGGTACGGAACCCTTCGCGCGCGAGTCCGACTCGCACTTGGCCACTTTTGAAACAGTGTTTGAAATGACAATATCGGGAGGGTTTTCGACTTCTATTCTGTGCTGTGTGCTGGTTAGGTTATCGTTGCAGTACCCTAAAAATTATTATTATTTAAAGGAACTCATTCTCAAACACCAGCCGATAAGCGGGGGCGTTGCCGATAACACTATCGAGCTTTGTGTAAGTAGGTACCATCAGTATCTTCCTAACCTAACCAATTTAGACACTCAAGACAAGAACTGTCTGTCCGTGGCATCGTGGATTTCGATACAGTTTCTTATACGTAAAAGCGAGTTCTCTGCGTGGCTTAGCTATTTCTGTAGAAAATCGGTTCAGCCGTTTTTGAGATATTGAACTTTTAAATAACAATGTTGGGGTCTTGCCAAGATTTCTACGTTGCTTAGGTTCTATAAATAAATAATTATCATAGAACAATACGGTATTTGTCAACACCTGAATTTGCCATGTCTTATACTTATATATTACTAGCTTTCATTTCATTTTGCCCCGGTGTAGTTTTTTTTTCTAAATCTTCTTTTATAAAAACATTCTCCTGACAACAGCAAACACAACAAAAAAAGAATTAGCGAAATCGGTCCAGCCGTTCACGCGTGATGCCGTTTATCAGATTATGATAATATCTAATAGTTCAGCGAAAAGAAAACTTAAATCGGTTGAAAATTGAATTCATAATGATTTTTTGAATAATCCCTATAGCTGTCTCTTTCTCAAACGCTTTTCTCTATGCAGCAAGTATGGCGCTACTGGCGTGTGACGTCACATGCAAGTATGTCTTTCTCTGTCTAATCTTGACTTTCAAACCTTTATAACTTTGTTATTTGTAAAGGTACCTTAAAAATTGTTTCTCTATTCGATATCAGGCATTCTAAAGTTTTAATTTATAAAACATATAAAAAATAGCCATGAGATACTTAATTATATTTATTTTTGTACCTAACCTGTTATTTAGTTTTTCTCCCAGATAATTGTACAAATCTCGCGGGATAGCGATAAACAAATTTTTCGCAGTTAGACATATACTTATATTCTTCAAATATGTTATTTATATAATTCCACTGACGAGAACTTTTACAACTAAAATTATTTATAAAATATTAACCGGTAAAACTGGTTAGACATGTTGGTAAAGGGATTAAGATATAAGTTAATGTAAAACTATTATTAATTGTTATGAATACTCAATTGGTGTGTTACTCCCGAAATATGTACAAATATTCATATACATAAGTGTCAAATTTCATCTAAATAAGTTTAGCCGTTTTAGAGTGAAAGTATAACATACTCACAAATTTTCACATATGCATTGCTTATGCAAAAATTAACATATAACTATAAGTATTATAGTTATTTGTTAATTTAGAAACGTTTTATTGTTATAAACTTCGGTCATGGTTCACTTTACTTTGAACTTTGTCGAACACTGGAACATTTGTTTTATTGAAATGTAGCAATTGTTTTTGAGGGCATAATCACTTTGTGAAAATATCATCTGCAGTTAAACTCCATTTACTTAAGAATTCTGGGATTTCAGTAAATAAATATACACACATTTTGATTATTAAGGTAAGTGTCCTAATTTTCGACACACTAATGCCCAATAAATGACTCCCTGCTGTCACATCTATTGCTAACGATATATTTTAGTTAATGGGTGAATTTAAATTTAAAATAGTAAATAATATTTAAATTTAATACTTTAACTTTTGATCATTATTATAGTGTGCCCTTACGCATACAGAAACAAACGAGTATGAGCAAACATATTTACAACTCATGGAATGGCTAATAATATTTAACACCTTTAAAAACTATGCTCAGTGGAGGGCATAAGTATATAAACTTATCTATACAGCCATAGCATCACATATACTTAGACATGTATACATCGACATTATTTTAGGTGTACTTTACCTTTAGATATTTTTGACATCTTTGTAACGTATTGTACGCGTAAGCCAAGCAAGTGGTCTATCAATTTTTAAACAAGTTCCTGTCAAATGAATATGTCGCTAAAGTCGAACTTTCAAGTTGACAGACACGTCTATTGGCATTATTGTCTTGTAACATACAAACGATTATCAGCTTCAGGGTGGTAGACCACATATTTGGCTGACGGTACATATATATGTATGCCTTTGAATGTACATGACTTTACAATAAATATAATGATAAAGATGACGAATAAAACTGTAAATGTCGACTATTGGGTCAGTGTCGAGCACTCGGTCAAGTTTATATATTTTGCCAAAATGTTTCAGATTTTGTTTATAAGCTGCATATCGTATTGGAGGGACACGTGAGCCAACAATCGAGCGAGGCAAGGAAGCGGCGCCGAGCTAGTCGTAAAAAATAGAAGAATCCGCGCGAAACGGGGTAAGTAAAGATACACGTTTTATTGTTTGTATGTTTTATGTTATTTCATCATCATCATCATCCCAGCCTATATACGTCCCACTGCTGGGCACAGGCCTCCTCTCAGAACAAGAGGGCTTGGGCCATAGTTCCCACGCGGGCCCAGTGCGGATTGGGAACTTCACACACACCATTGAATTGCTTCGCAGGTTTGTGCAGGTTTCCTCACGATGTTTTCCTTCAACGCAAAGCTCGTGGTAAATTTCAAATGTAATTTAGAAGTTTATGTTATTTAATGGCAAATAATTAAAGAGAAAGCCGAGAAAGAGAGATTAGAGGAAGCCGTGGTGGCCTAGTGGTTTGACCTATCGCCTCTCAAGCAGAGGGTCGTGGGTTCAAACCCCGGCTCGCACCTCTGAGTTTTTCGAAATTCATGTGCGGAATTACATTTGAAATTTACCACGAGCTTTGCGGTGAAGGATAACATCGTGAGGAAACCTGCACAAACCTGCGAAGCGATTCAATGGTGTGTGTGAAGTTCCCAATCCGCACTGGGCCCGCGTGGGAACTACGGCCCAAGCCCTCTTGTTCTGAGAGGAGGCCTGTGCCCAGCAGTGAGACGTATATAGGCTGGGATGATGATGATGATGAAGTGGAAAACATAGAAATTTGAAAATTAAAAAAAAACATTTTTGCATAGTTGGTACGGTTGGTATGAAGAAGTCTTCTAGTGGCTCAACTTCCGTACAAATCTTAAATGTATTTCTACGAATAAAAATATTTTTCCAATTGTATATTAGTTATCAATAGCCTTAATGTTAATTATCAGACATATTTTATTAATTTAATTATTATGTATATTAAAAATAATAAAATCGCGACTTATTCCAGTTTACCATTCCGCCGCTAGAGCCGACCCTAATTCGTTACTTGCGCGTGTGTGCGTTAACGGCTTGCGCGTGTGTGCTGTTGATAAAGAATAGGGTTGGCGATGTTTGTTTATATTATTTTTATGGAATCATTTATTCATAATAATACTTTTTTTTTAATTAATCGCACTGAAATAAATACTTCTTTAAATATTTCATGATTTTGTTTAAATTCATCATCCCAGCCCATATATGTCCCACTGATGGGCACAGGCCTCCTTTCACAATGAGAGGGCTTGGGCCGTAGTTATCACGTTGGCCCTGTGTGAATTGGGAACTTCACACATACCATTAAATTGCTTCGCTGCGTTGTACAGGTTTCCTCACGATGTTTTCCTTTACCGTAAAGCGTTTGTTTAAATTAAATGCCATTATTCAAATTAAGTACTGTTCAATCAATCTGTTGTTTGTGTGTTGTTTTGTTATTGTCTTAATTATTTATTTGTATAGTCGTTTATTTATAATATTGTTATCATAGAGATAATATATAATATTATAGAATATCGTAGAGATAGAATAACATAAATGATGGCGTAGAATTTATAATTATCTTGCCCACTTTGATGTTTTTTTTAAATATTGATCCTAGATCCTAGCGAGCGAACAGGATTTTTTTGTGTAAAATTTTATGTAGATTATTTATGTATCAGAGCATTTTTGTTATGGGCCACTCTTCACGAATTATTTACGAAAAACTACAAAAGGGACCTTTAGTTTTTTAACCCGAAAGCAAAGAGTGGTGTTATAAGTTTGACCGCTCTGTTTGTGTCTCTGTCCGTAGCACCGTAGCTCTGAAACGGGTGTACCGAATTTGGTTGTGTTTTTTTTATTTGATAGCAGGTTTTCTAGTGATGGTTCTTAGATGTGTTTAAAAAAAATGGACCAAGATTCTAATACACTTTTTAAGATATCTGGTAGAAATATAGGAACTAACAACGCTTGAATAATAAATGACCATTCTCAACTTTTCTAAGTTGTTCAGGTTTATTAATACTAAATAATATTGATTAAAGGTACACAGAGCAATAGGCGCCCTTATCGCTTCAGAGCGATCTACGAGCTTAGCCAAACTACATATCACTGACGTCATGTATAAAATTTAGGCAACTGAGAATCCAGTTGTTAAGGCCCCACGCTACTGCGTCAGAAAGGAAGATGACTTACACTTCGTTTTTTTTTAGCATTACAAAGAAGGTTAGCGATATTGAAGTGTCTTTTTATTGAAAAACACTTTTGAAAAATAAGTCACAGCAATATGTAACAATTAATGATCATTTACATGCTTTTGATATCATAAGTAATAAGTAGTTACTGATTTATTAAAAACGTTTTTCAATAAAAAGACTCGTCAAGGTTGTTTGCCGTTTTTATAATGCTAAAATAAATTAAGTATATGTTTTTAATAGTAATATTGTTTAAAGGCAGTGGCAGCCCTGCGCTGTTTAGTTTGCATTCCGCTCGCCGCGCCACAATCAAGCACAATACCCGTGGACAGACTAACCTGGATAAGACCAAGATAATATTTTCATGATTTAAACTCGGGTTTTGTTCCGCGGGGTGACACTATTTACCGGCACGGATATCTCTCTCATCTTCCCAGCCTATATATGTCCCACTGCTGGGCACAGGCCTCCTCTCAGAACAAGAGGGCTTGGGCCATAGTTCCCACGCGAGCCCATTGCGGATTGGGAACATCACACGCACCATTGAATTGCTTCGCAGGTTTGTGCAGGTTTCCTCGCGATGTTTTCCTTCACCGCAAAGCTCGGGGTAAAATTTCAAATTTAATTCCGCACATGAATTTGGAAAAACTCAGAGATGCGAGCCGGGTTTGAACCCACGACCCTCTGCTTGAGAGGCGATAGGTCAACCACTAGGCCACCCGACATGGAATACTGACCCGATATTTCGTGTACACGCCCATACAAACTGGTGTCAAACTAACAGGAGTTCCTGTGGGCGTGTACACGAAATACCATGTCGGGTATTATATGGCCGGTAACTAGTGTCAGCGTTCCGAGTACAGTACCAGCATTAATATCTGCCCACGGAGCGTGCAAAAATATCTGACACGTCTTCCGGCCCTAGAAATAGAGTCGTATTAGATATTTATGCACGCTTGTTGTGTCAGATATTGGTGCTGGTGACTGTACTTGATTCTAGAGAAGTCCATATTTCGGCACTGGTGCATACGCCATGATCGCGAGACGACTCAATAATGAACGCGATAGTCTAAAACATTGTGTCTTCATATGCCCTGTGTACTTGATAAAGAACCGATTAACACTAAGAACAACGGCCGAATGTACTTCATACAGTATACAAGTACAAATCGTTCATTGAATAAAGAGTTTTATGAATTTTGTAATAATATACAAAATAACAAAGCAGATGAACTAACGTACCTGTTTTAAAAAAGTTAAGACATATAGACTAACTGTTGCCCGCGACTCCGCCCGCGTAGAATTAGTTTATTAAATAAAATTGCTGTTGTGGCAAAACGTATGGTTTTTTTTAATAATTTAAGTATTTGTTATGCATCAAACTATCCTAAAATAAAAAGAGACTGTTGTATGAGGAATGTATGAGGTTTGTAGTCTAATAATTAACAATGTGGGTATACATTTTAAATGTAAATCAAACTCAAACTCACAACATTTATTGACAACAAAAACACACTACATCACAACAAAAACACAGTAAAACCATAAATAGGAGAAGAAAAAATAAACGAAAATAAATAAACAAACAAATAAATATAAACAAACTTAAGTCTATACACATATTTAATAAATAGAGGCGTCACAGGTATCGTCACTACTCTGAAAAAACTCGTATCTTATCTTGTCGTTGACCCTTTGAAATAATGGTCTTAAACTATCAATTTTGTACTAGATATGAGCTTTTTAAAAGTACTGACGATACGTCACATAAATTTAAATAAATCTTGTCAGTTAAATAATAATAATAATCCAAAATCTACGCTATTCTGTCCTCACTCACACAGCCGCACAACGTACACGCGTATACATTATGTAAGCACACACACTAGCGCACTCACCCACACATACGAGCGAAAGTTTTTAATTTTAAAATCGTACCAACATTAAGTAGCAAGTGATTAGAGAAGGCTTAACCGATTTTGATGGAAAGAGGGTTGTGTTTAAAATGTTTTGATGGTATTCAGTAGGCGTAAAACGTAACTAACGACTTACGTTAGAGAAACTGAATGTTTTGCGTGATGTGGAATAACAATAGGGAATATTAATGCAATTTTCTGTCGTCAGAGCGCAGCACTAGCACAAACCGTTAACAGTTTTTGAGCATCTTAAATGCCCTATTATCATATTATTTCAATATATTTTTTTGGAAATATAGCTCTATCGTTACTACACGTATCGATGTAAATATCAT
>NC_133497.1:9665968-9676628 GCF_025370935.1 Choristoneura fumiferana | reverse complement strand
CCTTTATTGAGGGAAGGTCAGAGTTATTACCATATTGTCTTGTTGCTGTTGTTTCTTTTATGACGTTTTTATTTACTCGCTACGTGTTATGTTAAGTATTTATGATGATCATAATTCATCTTAACAAGTGCGTGATCGTTTATTGTTTTAGGCGTGACTTAAAGAGAATCGTGGAAATAGGTTCTAATCATTACACATTGGAATCTTAGAAATATTCTTACTGAGTGTCTTGACTCTTGAGCCGCTTTTTTTTACAAGTACATAATACCAATACTGCTCGAAGGCGCTCTGTTGGTTTCTTATTGGCAATGTTACCAACTTTAGTGACTTTCTTGCTAAATCTAGCATATGATACTACGTTAGCAATATTCAACAAATTTTGCTAAGTGTAAGGAAAAGTGACTGACTGACCGACGACTTTTCAACGTCTACCGATTTTCGAAATAATTAGTTGGCAACATCGCTCCTTTCCCAGCTATAGCAACAAACACCAACAGCATGTCGAGAGACTCTAGGCAGCACGTTCACCCACATTTGACTCGGTGCCAACTGCTTTATGACGTCATACTAGTTTACTACAGTGCTTAGCGGCGCACTCGTGCCACCATTAGCAAAGCAGTTTTAACTTTTCCACAATTTCAAACCATTCTAACATCTCCATACGTGTTTCTATAGTGGCGTAGCGCTTTGACTCGATAACCACTAGTTTCTCAATTTTTACGTAGCTCCCGAATGTTCCTATAAAGTTATGCCCTCAGTAACGATGACACCAACACGAAGAGTTAACGAACTAACTTCTGTGCTATGAGACACGATACGGTCTGACATAGATACCTTGATGATATATAGACGCGTAGGTAGATTATACGTAGACGTTCAATTCAACTATGCGATCAATAGCACAAGGAATACAAACACTTCATTAATATCGCAGACAAGTAGGCTTTGTCTTGAATAATGGCTGCGGGCCCATTTCAATCATAAAACGGACGTTTGTTTGTGATTTGATTTATTTGCTATGTAAAATATATGATTTGTTTAGTATTTGAATGACAGCGATAGGATTAATTAATTATCGCCATGGTCAGCCGAAAGACTTCCATCCATGACTTTTCTTTACTGGAACGCACTTTTTTTTTTATTCGACTGGATGGCAAACGAGCAAGTGGGTCTCCTGATGGTAAGAGATCACCACCGCTCATAAACATATGCAACACCAGGGTATAGCAGATGCGTTGCCAACCTAGAGGCCTAAGATGGTATACCTCAACTGCCAATAATTTCACCGGCTGTTTACTCTCCTCGCCGAAACACAAACAGTGCAAGCACTGCTGCTTCACGGCAGGTAGCGAGCAAGATGGTGGTGCAATCCGGGCGGATCTTGCACAAGGTTAGGACCACCTGCGCACTCTTGTGACCTTAAGGCACCTCACGCACTAAATGGCCACGCACCACCACGACCGACCATTCGCCGCAACGACCAGTTCAACTAAAGAAGCGGCCAGTTGGCCGTTGCGGCCAAATGCGCGACGTCATATGATTTCTTTAATCAAGTAATTAATATTACTGCAACAATCCTATTAATTAAGAATTAGTAGTTAATTAATGAAATGTATTTTATTTTTTGCCGTTGCGGCCACTTGTTGTTGTCGTGGCCGTCCAGTGCGCGAGGTGCCTTACCAGGCCATCAGTACACCTTGTGGTAGGCATATCCACTCCCTAATTATTCCCAGGATTAATTATCTATATCAATTCGGACGCAGAATCTCTTAAAAGTATTAAAAGTAACTGCAACACCCCAAACCAAGCCAGAGGCTAATACCTAAATAATAACGGGAATAGAAACATCAAGCCAGCTAAAAACGCAAAGCTCCTATCTGACTAAAAGACCATATTTTCCCGGGTTTGACAGTAACGTCAGATAGAATATGCTTACAAGAATGGAGATTGTGCATCAATAATAATAACATGAAAAAAATGTTGCATCTAACTAAATTTTTTTTTTTAATCCGCAAATTTTCATTGTTTTTCGCTTTTTTTAGTCCTTTTCGTGGTTTACTACAGCTTAGCAAAGTTGTCACTATCAAACGCCAAGCCAAGCTGTATCTTTATTTCAGTTACTAAATAGTACTGCATGCCTTGTTTTGAGTACTTTCCAATTTCTTCATACAAAAAACCCGATACTTTTCCAAATCATGGCATACAGGAGTGCCCACTTTCAAAATCAAAGGGAGGACACACAAAGCGGAATGCATGGGAGTGCGTCTTTTGTGCACAGGCACCGGTGTGTAAAGGCGTTTTGTTTAAAAATGCTTTTTTGTTCGTCCCGTATGTTTTTCGAGGATTGAATTCACATAGGCTCAATGGGTTGTTTAAAGTTTTGTCAATTCGGCATTCGGTTTGAGGCTTATGAATGTTGGTAGCGCTCCGCCCATAACAAGGTAAACTGTAGCCGGTTGGTATGAGCTAGTGAGCACAAACAAACAAAAAATCCTTTTTTTATTCAAGAAGGTTTATAAGTAACCTCGGCGACGTCTTTACGGTGAGTTTTCGAAACAGAGCCTTTGCTATCGCGAAATCGTCTTGCCTGTCGGGATTCTATAGGTTACATATCGGCGAGAGCCTATCGGAACTATACTGAGCCGCGAAAAATCTGGCCCTCAAATGTATGCAGTAATAGGTAATTTTGTACGTAGAGTGGGCTTGTGCCGCTGAGTATATTATTTGCTGTCTGCCTACGTCTGTGTTTCCTGAAGGTTAAAGACAGTATGCTCGACTGGACCACCATGCGACATCTACCACATAACCATCGAAACAAATAATGATCCAAATAACGAAATGGACCAAAATAAGTAGGTAAGTCTCCGCTGTTCAAGAAACCCAAGACACTAAAACTATTGCAGATACGATGCCGATAAGAGCAAAAAGATAAAATTCTTCCTCTGCCAATAACTATGTACCGGCGTATCAGCAGCTGTTACCTAGATGATTTCACATTAATAGTAGTTACAATAAATATGATCGGGTTATGCAATTTTTATTGAAATAACAGTTTTTTTTACTTACAAAGTTCGACATCAATCTGTGTTTCCCTTGGCCTTTATCCTGCAATTTAGGGGCTTTTACCATCCATTGATTAGTGTTAACTGACGGTTAAGTGTGATGCCGTCTCCGTCTATTCGAACAAAACAAATAGAGACGGCATCACACATTTAACCGTAGTTAACACTAATCAATGGATGATGAAACAGCCCCTAGTACTATGATAATGATAGTTCTCTCTGGCTAACCCCTGGGCAGAGGCGGCGTGAAGATGCGTGTGGAACTTGATGACTCCAGTGCGGGTCGCGAGACGACATCGATATCTATCGATAATAACTACGTGGAAAATAATGAAAAACAGCAGATACTTACATATTTTATAAAATTTACAAGTGCTAGTCAATGTGGTAGTAACGTCAAACGTGGCAACTTCATCTCCTATCAACAACGTTATTATAGTTACCTTCATCAACATGATGTGTTGTTACGAAATCAAATTGGCTGGTAGAAAGCTGTTACGATGACACTTGCATTATACTTGGTTTGGATAGGTATTTAACTGAATGTAAACATATCGGAAATACAAAATGAAATATAGATACACAGAATAAACCAGAAAAAGAGACCAGCGCTGGGAATCGAACCCAGGTCCTCAGCATTTCGTGCCGCGTGCCATACCCCTATACCACCACTGGACAGGAGTGCTGGACGGAATGCTGAGGACCTGGGTTAGATTTCCAGCGCTGTTTTTTTTTCTGGTTTTTTCTGTGTATCTAAATTTCAGTTTGTTATTTTCGTTATGGATTTTACGGGATGACAGTAAAAGTAAAAAAAATTTGGAGTTGAAATAAAAAAATACAAAAACGCTCCAAAACCAGTCCTAAATGTAAACCAAACTTCAGCTGCCAGATTTGGTACATTTAAGGATTTTAAACATTTTACTTATATATCATTGTAATACAAACTAGACTAGTGTATTTCAATACAGAAATGTAAAATTTACATTTAATGTTTAGATAGTTTTATGGGGGAATTTCAATATTCAAGACACCAATTGACGTTGTTTTGTTCACATTTTGGTAAATATCTACCCAAACCAAGTATGGAATGCGCTTGAAATCAAGCGAAGCCGTGCAGTACCGACAAGTCACGTTAGTTTTAAATTCACTTTACACTACAAGGGCAGTAAGATGAGACATGGCTTTAAAACTTGCTTGTTCTAATTCTGCACGAATCTAAGTTTATCAGCGTTAGATTATGTATGAAGATAAAAAGATTTAGGCAACAATTTAGCTGTGTCCTGTGGGATCAGAATTTGCTTTAAATAAAGGCAAGTATCACAATTATTTTGTTTTGCTGCTCATTTATTCAACCATGCTCACAGCTATGTACTAACTTACGTCAAAGTTAATAGCTATTATATAATTAAGCGTATATTTAAAGCTTAACATGTTAGTCGTTTTCACATATGCAACTGAATGCGACTGTACACAATATCGATATCGACATGGACATCACGGTCGCCGCACTATCGAGCGGTGCGTTGACCCCGCTGGGCTCAGCTTTTTGCTTCCTGTCAACTGATGTGATGCTGCATCCGTCACCTTACTCGTCTTAAGAGTTGTATTAGCAACTTTTGAATCATCCATGTCATGCTAAGATAAAAAAAAAACTATTCCAAGATAAATAAACGCTTGTAAAAAACTTGGATGTTAGTTTGTTTAGGTTAAAATCTTGTAAGCCCAATTTGACTCACTTCCAGTGATCGGATTGACTTGTTTGATACACATGTGTAGGTGAGACGACAATGCAAGTGTAGTGTTTTCATTCTTTTTCAAATACTCATCTCTTCAGGACTTAGAAACATTATTTAAATAAAATAAAAAAACAAAGCAAACTGCAACTACATGCATACTGACATGGATAACTAGCATCAATTGTGACGAAAGAGAGTGTAATAATTATTCGTTGCGTTGCATTATGTTGGGTTGGATAGGGTTGCCATTACCCTTGCATTACCTTTTTTTATTCATTGTTCTTATGTTTGTCACGAATGAATGTTTCTTTCTTTCTTCTTTCTTTCTTGCGGTACTGGTACTGGAATACCTACTACGCAAAATTTCCAGAAATTATAATAAGTCCTTTGTTACAAGTGACAAAAATCTGCGTGACAGCTAAATATACAAAGATAAGCCACTGTTTAGTCTATACTTCCGGGCACGATGTTTATAGAGGCATGCAAGTCATAACATTGAAGGAAGACTGGTTTTATCTAGAACGAAGCTATGAAGGTTTGAAAATGAGACAAAATGGTTCTAGAAAAGTTGCGAGTGCCCCGTCTTATTTTTTTGTGCGGTTTTGACGGCATATGAGACAGCTTTCAAAACAAAGTAAGTCATTCTACCCCTAAATTAAATGTAGCCTTTATTCACTCATGTGTTTGAAACTAGAGCTAATTGATAACCAGCCTCATTCGTATCAAGTTGCCTATCCTGAACCTAGGCCTCCTCCAGTTGTTCCAATTTCTTTCCGTCTCTGGCAATTTAACGAAAACCAATAGGTGGGACATCCTCCCACCTCTTGTATTGTCTTCTTCTAGTTCTTTATGGACCTGACCCTAAACCCAAGAACCGTCTAATAGTGATAATAAGAAAGCGCCAGTTTAAATTCCAGTGAAGATAGCGGAAATCTAGCCTTAACTATTTCAAGATTAGCTCAGTGATTAGACCCGGAGTAAAATTGACAAATAGCCAGTCTTTGTTTTCCAAGATGACTGTGGGAATACTTTCTAATAATTTTCTTCGAAAGAATACGCCGATGACAATGCAGACGTCATTTGTGTAGAGTAAAGTTATGACTGTTGTGGGGCGTTGAGGTGCTAATTTGTGAGGGCAAAGTTGAACAAACTAGTAGCTGTGAAGTTTCAGTGATGGCAATACGCAATCGAAAACCTACTTGCTATTGTCAACATTATTAATCTAGTGACTATAGTCAGTGACTGGACGGAATCGGACAAATCATATGAATTAAAACATTTTTTTTCGCTGCGTGACATGAAGATATGGGTTATAAACTTTCAAGTAATTAGATGGGCAGCTATTACATGTCTCTGCTTTTATGGCAGCGTACACCCAATGGAGGGCGGTGGAAAAACACAAATATCCTGTATCACCGAACGGTTGCATTCAAGGGCGGCAGATTTTGTTTGTTCGCCGCGAGCGGTAGTAGTCTACGCTACTCTACCGTCTGTCTATTATTTTCTTATGAACAATGAGTAATTAGATGTGAACCAATTTTGAAAAATATGTCTAAGAACCATCGCTAGAAAACCTGCTTTCAATTTAAAAAAAAACCGTATTAGTAGACAGACAGACACACAGACACACATAGCGGTCAAACTTATAACACCCCTTTTTGCGTCGGGGTTAATAAAAGGGAATAAATCAACCTTACGTCCTAATTGGCATGGAAACAACACAAGTAGTTAATAGATGCACAGAAGCTCTGGCTTGTAGTAAATCTTAAACGTAAAAGGAGTTTTAATTTAACTAGTGACTTCAACGCCTCTGTGGGATATCTAGAAACCGGTCTAAAACCAGTAATTAACTAGGGCTATAGCTGGCATTGCAGCTTTAATAGCACTTCGATCAATGTCACATGGAAAGAAGCCCAGCTCTCTATAATGAAATCGAGAACTTTTACGACTGAATTGAATAGTAATTGTGATCCGGTTTCTTTAAATAGTCACAATCAATACTTGAAAATCACAAACCACCTCACGCACGACTCTAGTCCACATAGTGTGTTTGAGAAAAAGCGGTGACTATTATTGGATTACAAAAAAACTACGCCATTGGCAATTTATGGCAGTCATCAATAGTTCAATTGGTTCAAGTTTCGTGATTCGTCTAAATCGTGATTGGCCTAAAATTCTAGTTCTGAACTCTTGGTGATTTTGATGAGTGTTCACTAGAATCTGGCTACTAGTAGCTCGCCATCAATCTAGTAATCTAGTCAATAGAAGACGAATGAATTGTGGCAATACATTTCTGAAAAGATTCTGGTTAACCCGTCCATCTAAACGGGTTGATGCCAGGGAACTCAAGTCAATTTTGGCAACATGCGCCACTGCATGTTTCGTCGAATATCGGACCAACTTCATCATCATAAGAAACCAAGACTAACATAGACTTTCTTTCAATCGGTTCATAGCCGCCGTAACCGTAACTCATAGTAACGCAAAGATTTACAGCATTTTCATCGGTAGAGCTCCAATCAAAACTTGCCTTAGAAACCCCACACGCTCAGTCAACAAACAGGAGCCAAACATGCGCTATGCCGTATATATTCTGGACGTTTTATAGCTTCATCTACAAACAATACGTGACTGCTGCCGTTATTACCACATTATTTTCAGGAATTACGACTCCGGTGAAAAAATTGGGGCAAAATGGTGAAGAAAAAGTAAGGGAAAAGCTAAACTTTTTAACAGAAATATTTGCTACGGCATGTAGACCATGATTAGCTTCAATGAACTTGTATTTCGACGCGTCTACGGATGAAGTGAAGAATTTCCGAGTAGATGTTAAACATGCGAATCATTAAAATAATTTCTTTAGACTGTTAGATCGCTGTGACAATAGGATTGTACATAGCTTTGTTTACGTTGAACGATCCTGCATTACAAATACACTTTTGACACGAAGTGCCACTATAAGACTTTTATTTAATGTTGAGTGACATTTAGTCTGACAACTACAATCAAAGAAATGTTTTTTTTTTCTTAATTCATTACCAATTTTACACACAAAGACTGAATACAAGCTGTAAAATCTTAATTAAATATAGCTCCAATTGTTTACCCGTCTGCCAATCCCAATTAATATCGTAACTCGACACACGTAACTCTAACCGTCGGCTTCGACCGCAACGGTTAACGGTTACGGTTACGACGTGACACCAGTCAATCCCGTGCCGTAATGCTGATTCCGTTGAATAATTTATCATTTATTGATCAGATAACACATTAGCAGGCAGTGGCATTGCTTTTGGGAATTCAGTTATAGAAGTAGAACAGCGGAGGGCTATGTTTGGAGATTCTTTGCGAAATGGATTGGATGTATTCTGAAATAACAACTTCGCGATTCCGCTTCCAATACGCTCTGGAGTTTTTTTTTATTCAAGAAAATGGGGATTTAAAGAAACGACATAAAGATTAGCAAAGTTCAAGTGACAGTGGGCGTAGCTCAACAGAATTGATTACCGTAGAAAAAAATGGGTGAAGGTCGCCGGAACCAACTGTACGCGAGGAGCGTATCAATGGGAGCCTCAAGAAATCCTTTACCAACAAGTGAAAGTCTTTCAATTTACACAATGATGGTGACAGTTGAATTAATAGGCTTTTGAGGAATACTTTTCGGACGTCCTTATCAATGAAATAAAACCAATTTGCATGCAACTCCACGAGCACTTTGAAGGTGACGTAAGAATAAAGAATACTGCGCGGAATCAGATTAAATCCTCAAAGATGGATGAATGAAGTCCGTAAAGAAAGTAAGCAAAATCGTTGTTACTTAGCTGGATGGAGCTTTGCCAGCCCTTGTCTGGTTTTCCACCCCTTTGGCAACACCCGAGAATTTTTAATATTCATTCAGTAATCGGCAATAAAAGATCAGAGGGGCAGCTGGGGAATCATTATGTAAAATCGGCGTCTTATTTCAACTTTTGAGTGTCTTGCCTGCGAAGTTGAAAAGAAACGGGATGTTTTGAATATGGAATCATCAAAATAGACAAGCTTTAAGAAAAAGGGTAAGTAAAATGGAATTTCTCTTGCTACAGCCTATGCTAATGCGTAAACCAATAAGAAAACATTTTATAAATTTTTGTCTCGTACCGCATCCACATATATTTTTTCCTCAATTTTTTTTGTCTTGAGGTCTTTGCAGCCAAACCGGTCAGGATCATCTTTGGCTGTGCCAATCTATTTAAAGTCCAGGCTGAGAATATTTTTTAATGGTTAACGAAAATAAATGTCGGAAACTGGTGAGTATTTCTTTGTTTGCAAAACGCAGTCATCCCGAAACATCCGATCATCTTTAGGGGCTCAACCAAATGGCGTTTGGAAAAGTTTATTCCTTCTGCCCCCAAATTTAATATTCAGTACTCTTCCGAGCAGGAAATGTAACCATTCACAAACTTAGGGCAATTTTATCTTCGTTTGTCGTTCGCCTTCCACACTCGCGAACTTTCTCGTACGTTGATCGAATTACCAATCGTGGAAAGTCTGGGGACACATTGATATCCTTAGCAAGCTCGTTTCTCACTAGACCTCTTTGCTGAGAAACTAACCTTTATCTATATCAATAAGGTTAAGATTGGGAGTAACTTCAGAAGTGTCTTATGAGTTTGCATATATTACGCTTTGTGATATATCCTGCGGTTAAATTTTGCTATTATGTGGTCGGCTGATGTGGGATTTAAGATCAGTACGCAAATAAATTGGCGTAACTTACGGTCTTGAGGTTTTTTAGAAATTTGTCCTGCTTATATCAAAATAAAATTACGATTCAAAATGTCATTCTTTAAATAAAAAAAAACACAAACCCCTGGTTGTTTCCCCTTGGATTTAAGAAAAAATATAATAAGTCACAGAAAATCAAGTCCCTACTAATATCTGTTACCTCTTAACGCTTAAACCGTTTAATAAAAAAAAACCGATTTAGATGAAATTCGGTGTGGATACAGTTTTTAAGACCCTGAGAAGGACATATTATAGTTTTTACCCCGCAAAAGTGCATAGTTCTCTTGGGATAGCGATAAACAAATTCTTGGCGGACGAAGTTTTAATAAGAATATCTACCTAACAGAAAGCACTATGATAATGACGTCAAATTGCTTCAACACAATAGAAAATCATCAGGGTAATGTGGAAAGCGAAAATGACAGTTTTAACGACTAATTGCCACGCGAAGCTACAGCCACGATCACAGAATGTGCCGTAAACAGCGCTATTTATAAGACGAATAGCACTTTGGCGTATAATGTCTGTAATATCCTTAGAGCTTGCTTAATTTTCCACGAGAAAGAAATTAGAAATGAAAAAGCCACTTTGGCATTTACTGTATTTGACACAGTTCAAATTGTTTACGATTCTGACTCAATGGTAATACGAGTAACCGAACGTTTTGAATTAAAAGTAAGTTTAGTAAACATCATTGATTAGACTCAGAATAACGAGCAAAACAATCAAAGAATGCACTATCTTAAGATAGTTATTAACAAAAACATAGGCAAGATGAGGTAAGACCTATTCACAGCGTGGGAGCTTGGGAACTGCCATTGACATTGCACTGAATAAGATTAAAAGTGCGTGGACTTAAGATAGCTTATGAGATATTCTTGCAGACGAGAAAGTGGATATATGATAAATGTTTGAAGAAAGCTGGTAGTGAAAACAATGAAACTAATTGAAAACAAAAGAGTAAACTATTAATGGTTTTATTAATACACGATACAGAATTAATACATCTAAACTCTTTACTGTCTTTCTTAATGCGATTACACGGCACTTGATAAAATGAGCTTATAGATAAAATTATTTAATTGTATGCACTTAGTA
>NC_133497.1:9648099-9665868 GCF_025370935.1 Choristoneura fumiferana | reverse complement strand
ATTGATCATATTTTTGCTCACAAGTTTATGTACTCGACTGTAAAATACAATAGTAACTGTAGTTGAACACCAACACACATATAAGTAAGCAGTAAAGAACACACAGATATATCCTCGTGGCCCTCGCGTACTTTATAAAGGACCAATTTAACACAGAAAGGTATATTTTATACCTTAGGCTGCTATTTACTCTTAAACTACTAATCATTCTCAAGCAAACTTAGCCGTTTTAGTTTTCCTTGAAAGTTTGATATAGTTACTACCATCCTGAATTTTTCAAATTTTGAAGAGGGAGGGGGGGGGGGCGCTCGATTTTAATGAAAATTTGGACTTCAAAGTTGAATATTTCGCAAACAAATCACTGAATCGAAAAATCGTTTTAGCAAACCCCTAATGGTAAGATCTATCCAACGATACCCCACACTATAGGGTTGGATGAGAAAAAAAAAACACCCCCACTTTACGTCTATGGGATGTACCATTTTGTCGGCATAGTTTATATATATATATCCGTGCAAAATTACAGTTATCTAGCATTGATAGTCCCTGAGCAAAGCCGCGGACGGACGGACAGACAGACAGGCAGACATGGCGAAACTATATAAGGGTTCCATTTTTGTCATTTTGGCTCCGGAACCCTAAAAAAGAATCTTAAGAATTTTGAAATAATATCCAAAATAACAATGCTGGTAAACAAGTCTAGGGCGTTAGTAAAAAAAGTCTGTTAAAAAAAAGTTCGGTCCCATAAGGATATAGATATTTTCCAAGATAAGCAATAGCCGGAGTTCAGTGATGGATGACTGCTGAATGACTTTATATATTTTAGAGCAAGAAAACCTATACTCGGAAGACGTGACAAAGCACATAGAGGTGGTGACCATAACGGAGGAGGAGCGCCTGGAGGAGTTCCGCGAGTGCTGGCAGAGCCGCCAGCACATGCGCCACACCTGCCGCCACTGCGCGCTCGGGTTCGTGCTGGAGGATGCCTATGTCATGCATATGAAGAGCCACTCGCCGGTAAGCCGTCATATCGTCACTAAAACTCGTAGCTCAAAATAGATATTTTTATGAGTGAACTTTATAGACATTACATCAAGGTTCAGTTTTGTTGACATTACAATTATATGAATTACTTTCATTTTAAGATCTTTTTCACTTGTCATGCCCATAAAGTTCGTATTTATGCTAGATCTAGGCGACATAAAATTACTTTTTATGCTCGTGCACAAATTAAAATCTTCGTCTAAGAAGTTCGTACATTTTTTTTAATAATTTTTTAAATATATAAAACTAAATGTCAACCAAAGCAATCGAAATAGACCGATAAAATTAAAAACTATAATGATATACTAATGCATAAACAATAAAAGGTACATAGTAAGTGAACAATTGTTTCCACTGTTGCTATTTCATTTCCTCGCCATCGAAGTGAAAAGTAGAATCAATGTAGCGTCGAGCATTAAACCCATTTTCCCCTAGACGTGTCTATACACCCTCGCCGTAACGGCTCGGGTGGCTATATGAATTTGACGGGTCATTTTATGCTCTTGTCCCAAAAACGCAACCCAATTTCCAGGAGGCGGGCTCGCACGTGTGCGACATATGCCAGTGCCGGTCCAAGAGCGCGGACATACTGTACCGGCACCGCCTGCGCCACCACCGGCGCTACCGCTGCACGCGCTGCCGCAAGCTGCACAAGGACAAGGAGACCGCTGCCAGCCACGTCATGACCTACCACACGAGGCTGGCTTTCACCTGCCCGCATTGCGGGAAGGGCTTCAAGTTAGTACTAGTGCTGGTGGACTGCCATAAGGGTGCCCCCTAATTTGCATACTATGAATTCGCATAGCTCATTTGGCATAACATATTATATCTTTTTAATATATATATTGAAACCAAAGTACTAAGTAGACAAGTGCATATCAAATAATACTTACTTTTTTAATAATACACCTCTAACATATATCTAGTTTCATATCGATACAAAACCTTTTTTTAATAAAACACTTCGTAAAAGTTTCAATCGAAATTTGATAGTGTTCTAGAACCTTTAGTCAAATCCATTGTTGGCAGACGGCCAGCGTACCTCAAGAAGCACGTGGCACAGCAGCACGTTAAGAGCGAGCGTCACTCGTGCCCCGCGCCCGACTGCGGCCGGGTCTTCCACGACAAGGCCGCGTTGCGCTCCCACCACAGGTACGGCGTACGGAGATGGGGCTAAATGTAACCGACTAACCATTAACGGTTAAGCGTTCGGTTGTCTTATGCTATAAAGGTTACAGCTCATTAGACCCACCAGGCACCCGACCAGCGCCGCCTCGACTTTCGGCGTTCACTCGTTGTCGACGGATGGCGCGTTGACAACGAGTGGACCTCAACGAATTTCCGAGTAGGGGGAACAAAATTTGGAGTTGAAATAAAAAATACAAAAATACTCCAGAAACCAATCTTAATTTGATTTCTTAATAGCGACATCTCTTCCGTTCCGATGGGGTGCTGAGTTTCTCGATGAGGGCTAAAGCATAGATGTCGTTAGTGTCGATGCTTAAGTGACTAAATAAGAAACAAACAAGCTGAGATATGTGGTGCATAGGAGAAATTTGTGTCTGTACTCCTCCTGTCCAATTGTGGTGTAGCGGTATAGCACGCAGCACGGAATGCTGAGGACCTGGGTTCGATTCCCAGCGCTGGTCTCTTTTTCTGTTTTTCTGTGCGTCTATGTTTCAGTTTGTGTAATGCAATAAAATTTAAATTTAATTGAATTGTATTTCCGATGTACCGTACCAAACATTGTCTTATGCGGTGAGCGCAGCGGCAAACGCATGTTTGGTAGTTAGATTGCGTGGATTGTGATTGGTAGTTAGCATAAAACAACCGAGCGCTTTAATAACATACCAAGTGCGCAATGGATCGCGTTACGTAATGGCTAAGTAACGATTCCCGTGCATGATCCACTGTATACCATACCCATACAAGCGTTTTATTGTCTCTACAGACGCCACAATGACGAGACCCACCGCGTGGTCGAGCAGCCTGTCATATGCGACACGTGTTCCCGCAAGTTTCCGTCTAAGGGGCACCTCCGACGCCATATAGGTATTTCACATATCGTCGCTACTTTTAAAAAAGCTCTTACCTTAAAATTGATAATTTTTCTGAGTGAACTTTATGAGTCAAGTGTCAATTTTGTTGAGGTATTGATAAGAGATACGAGTTTTTTTCAAAGAAGTGATTATATTTTCATGTTTAAAATTGTTAATTTATGTTGATTTCTAAGCTGTAATTTGAAAAACCCATGACGCTTATCGTCCTAATATCAGGTATATATGCGAAAGCTTAGGAGTGTATGTGTATTTAAATGCACTGTTTGGATTTATTGAAACAAATCATTCCTTTTATCATTTGATTGTAGTGTGTACTCTTGTTTCCTATGTCCTGTCAGTCGTTGAAAGGTTAACGTTATTTGTTAATTTCCCGTGTTTTCATGTGAGTTGTATACAATACGAAGTATATTTTATTTTTTTATTCAAACAGTGGTGCATCAAACGGAGCGCGGGCTGCCGTGCCCGCACTGCGGCGCCGAGTACACCACCGAACGCGGTTTACGCTTGCACATCAGCAACCAGCACAGCGGTCGCGCCAGGTCAGTAACTGCCAGCTGCCAGCAACCTGAGGCCGTATTGTATCAAAAATCCCTAATTAGTTTTTTTTGTATGATTTGAATTCATCATCTTTTTCTACCCTCGTCTTACAACGTGTGATAGAAAGAAGTGGTGGGAACGATTGTGATTACAAGTGTGTTAGGGCCTTATCATACTTGCGATTTGCGGGCGAGTTGAAAGCGAGGCGAGTGCGCAGCAAGTTCGCTGCGAGCGCATAACGATTTCGTCGCGAGCGCGTAACGATTTCGTCGCGTGCGATTTCAACTCGCCTGCAAATCTCAAGTGTGATATACAGTGACCCTTAGACAGTAAGGTCTCTGGAGTCAATATGCTTTTTAGCCAAGTGGAGTGAGAGAAGCGTGAGTTAGGTATGTCTCCGGATGCAACACCTCGCAGGTGTACAAGCTTTGCCAACTCATCATCATTAACGTCACGGAAACGATCTAGTCCTAAAAACACTATTAAACAAAGCGTGAGGAGTAAAACATTCCACGCACGACAAAAATATGGAACCAGCTTTTTGGACAGCATTCCCGGAGCGATACAACTTAGAGATCTTTAAAAAACGAGCCTATAAGTCTTTCAAATGGCCTGTGATACCCCTCGTCTTGCGTGATTGCTTACCAGGTGACCCGCATGCTAAAAAAAAGCAACAAAAAAAAAGCGTTTTCCCCGACTTTTTGATTCATTTTTTTCCCTGATATTACAGAAAGTATACACGTTGTTATGATTATGATATGGTATTGTATATGTTGTTGCAGCGCGGCGCACGCGCAGTGCCCGTCGTGCGCGCGCACCTGCACCACGCCCGCGCTGCTGCGCCTGCACATCCGCCGGATGCACTCCGACCGCACCAAGAAGTAATTACTGAGCTTGTACTTCCCTAAGCTATATAGCATTTATCGTATCGGAAGAGCAGAATAGGGAATATTTTCGTATTTAGAAAAAAAAAAACGATTCGTCAAAAGGATATATTTGAAATTTGAGCAAATAAAAATGCTTGCATATTCCCTATTGGCTTCAGATTGTACTGCGTTTCTGTCTGTCCACTTACCCCATTTGATCAACCATTCCCATTTGATCCACCGTCCCCATTTGAACTAAAGTCCCCATTTAAACCTCTTCTCCTATATAATCCACCGTCCCTATTTGAATCAACGGTCCCCATTTGATCTTGATCTACTGTCTCAATTTGACGCAGTGTCTCCATTTGATCCACTGCCTGTTTAATCCACCGTCCCCATTTGAACCACCGACCCATTTGAACCATCGTCCCAATTGAATCCACCGTCGCCAATTGATCCACCGTCCCCATTTGAATCATCGTGCCAATGAGGGCTATCGCGAATGAATTCGCCACTAGAGGCGCTAGTGTAGCGTGAGGTCTCCGAAATGTCAAATCTCATAGTTTTTGAGTGAGCTACGCGGGTTTATTCATAATTAGAAAAATATTGTTAATATTTTGTAATATTTGAAATTAATTATGGCAAATATGCGTTCCGGGGCAATGAATGTCTGTGTTTTGAGACATTTTTGTCTTTCAGAAACCTTTGTCCTCACTTTTTTCCGAACAAAACGTGGACTATGAAACACTGTGGCATGCTCGATATTTTTATGGTACGGTTTTAAGGTGTATTTAATATGATTTTAATCTAAACTTTGTTTTCACGCCCGTAATAACAGACTTTGAAAGCCATACTTAAAAACCTCAGGCAACAGTGCGCCATCTAGTGAGACAACAAAACGATAGCCCTCATTGCATCTACCTTCCCCATTTAAAGCGCCGACCCCACTTGAGCCAGTGGCCCCATTGTCGGCAGGTACCAGTGCGACGAGTGCAAGCGCTGGTACTACAGCAAGGGCGAGGTGCGCGCGCACATCCAGTGGTCGCACTCGCGCAGCCGCGCGCCCGCTCACGCCTGCCGCTGCGGACAGGTGTTCCGCACGAGGACGCGCCTCAGGGTAACGACCACCAACTTGTTACAAGGACCAATCTTTTTCAATCTGTGAGTCGCGAGCCCCTGGGGGGTCGCGAAGCCCCTCTTAGTTGCTGGGATAACTACTTCAATAAAAGAAAAAACAATAAGCTTAAAAATATTTTTTTAAGAACACGTTAACTAATAATCCATCCCAGCCTATATACGTCCCACTGCTGGGCACAGGCCTCCTCTCAGAACAAGAGGGCTTGGGCCATAGTTCCCACGGGCCCAGTGCGGATTGGGAACTTCACACGCACCATTGAATTTCTTCGCAGGTTTGTGCAGGTTTCCTCACGATGTTTTCCTTCACCGCAAAGCTCGTGGTAAATTTCAAATGTAATTCCGCACATGAATTAATAATATTAATGAATGAATGAATGAATGCATGAATTAATAATATGAACTAATAATATTTGTTACTAATTTTTTTTTTTTTTCATGTATTTTAAAATGAAAGAAAAACAACGGGTAGGGGAGTCGCGAAATAATTTCTTTATACTAAAGGGGTCATGAGAAAGGTTGAAAAACACTGACTTGGACGAAGAGCTGCCAACTTCCTCGGACAAAGAATTAACTTGGCTATTCAAAGTGGAAACGCTGCCTAAGTAATTTCTTCCACGCACGACTAAAGTATGGAACCAGCTACCTGGGACAGTGTTTCCGGAGCGGTACAAAAAAAACGAGCCTATCAGTCTCTCAAAGGGTCGGCAACGCACATGTGATACCCCTCATGTCATGCTCGTTTTCCCCTTTATATAAAAAAAAATGTTTTAGTTTTTATTTTTATTTTATGTATTTTAAGTTTAGGATAGTGTAATACTTATACTACTTGTTACGAACGCAGTTATAATGTACTTAAAACAAATAAATATCATGGGATATTATTGACACCAATTGACCTAGTCTCAAACTAAGCAATTATGGTGGCCCGGATAGTAGTGTTTAGAGGACCTGACTACCAAGCTTGTGATCCCGGGATCCCTTTGATGTATGAAACTTAATATGTTTGCTCTCAAGTCTCGCGTGTTAAATATGCTTTTAATATTGACATTTGCTTATTTATTGCCTTGATTAAACATAGTTTTTGTTATACAGAATCACATTAATTTACACCATCTGAAGATAGAGCCGGAAAGAACACACTTCTGCCACTGCGGGAAAGCATTTTCGGTGAGTTATTTTTAAAGATAAAAACGTCCGGTACAAGTTTATATTCGTGTTCACATTTTTTTTTATGAATGTATAATTTGATTAAATTTTCGATTATTTTTTAAACGTCCTGTACTTCTACAAGATAACCTAGAAACTGCAACAGAATCTTCTACCATGACATCAAAAATGTGCCCACGAAAATCAAATAAAATAAACGCTCGAGTAATCACCCAGTCGCTGGCAACTTATAATAAATCACTTTTTTTTAACGAAAATACAAACTGAAACATGGACGCACAGAAAAAAACCCAAAAAAAGAGACCAGCGCTGGGAATCGAACCCAGGTCCTCAGCATTCCGTGCTGCGTGCCATACCCTTACACCACCACTGGGCAAGGAGTCCCCATGCACCACACATTTCAGCCTGCTTTTTTCTTAGTCACTTAAGCAGCGACACTAACGACATCTATGGTTTAGCTCATCGAGAGACGTCAACATTCCTTCGGCTCAGCGCAGCACTGGTTCGGTGCAGCGCTGGTCTCTTTTTCTGTGCATCAATGTTTCAGTTTGTATTTTCGTTGGATTTCACGGGATGACCGTAAAAGTAACAAAATAATTTGGAGTTGAAATAAAAAATACAAAAGACTCCAAAAAACCCAATCTTCATTTTTTTTTTTCAGAGTAAATCCGTCCTGGCCCGCCACATGAAAAGCCATGATGGCTTGACCTACCCCTGTCCTGAATGCGGGCTTCGTTTCAAATCAGAACCCTACGTCAAAGTTCACCACCAACTGAAGCATTTGAACATGACGCGAGCTGAAATCAAAGCTCTGAAGAAACCAAGAGAGGTACACTTTTTGGAAGGCGACAAAATAAAGACTGTGGTGCTAACTGGCACTAAGAGAGAGAGAAAAAAGAAGATAAAGGAAGCTGAGATATCAGAGGACGTTATGTTCGAGCAGGACAAGTTGAGTGTGCCGTTGTTCGATTTTGTTGAACTGAAAATGGAAATCGACTAGTAGAAGCGTAAGACTGCTTTCACAAGTCATGACCCTTTGTTACCGCCGTTGAAACTTCGGTTAAGTTTCTGCAACTCATTTAAGTAAATCTGACCTTTGAAGGCTGGTCTATGATTGGTTACAGATAATAGAACCAGGGGGAGCTACTACGAAATTCGAAAACCGAAGTTTGTCTCTTGCCGTCCCGCTGCTTGTGTTGCTCAATACGATACATATTTCGTAGTAGCCCTACTGAGACCTTGTCTAACACGCTCGGAATCACAATCGTTTCACTTCTTTCTGTCACACGGTGAGCAGGGTAGAAAGAGATGAATGTGATTGTTGAAAGAGATAGCGAGCCCCCGGGCGATAGACAATACGGCCTCTTATGGAATACACCCTATTAATCTTTTGAATTTTTTTTTAGCTAAGTTTTTTATTAGATTTACAAAATAAAAACAATTTTTATTATTTCTTCTCGAACGCACCGGATTTAACCCTTTATATGTTGGAACTGAAAACAGTACTGAGTTCTAGTTAAATTTCATCTGTTTTTAGCACATTCTGCTGATTTAAAAAAAAATAGCCTTAAATATGGCACATATCTGTCAGGACATACGAGGGGTTAAAAGATATTGTAATACGTAGAAAATTATGTCGATATGGCGGTAAAAGTTAAAGAGTATTTGACACCAATCAATGACACATTTTTTTTTAAGATTGGTTTTTGGAGTATTTTTTATTTCAACTCCAAATTTTTGTTACTTTTACTTTTTTTGAGGACCTGGGTTCGATTCCCAGCGCTGGTCTCTTATTCTGGTTTTTCTGTGCATCTATGTTCCAAAATTTGTAACAAAATTTGGAGTTGAAATGAAAAATACAAAAATACTCTAAAAACCAATTTTAATTGTTTGATTGTCGAGTACCTAATTGTATAGAATAGACGAAATGTAATTAACTATATAACATGTACAGTTAGAAGCAGAAGTGAATGAGCTTATTACCTTGGCAATAGAGTCGTTTTTGAGCACCGCAACCGCTCATCAACTTCTACTGCTGGTTGTACTTTATTATAGACAAATTGTAATAATGGTAGTGTTTGAATTTAACTTGGCCATTTGAGGTAATATACTATACAGCTAGTGCCATCCACGAAGACGCGTGATTTTGTCAAAATTAGACATTAATGACATTGTAATAAGAACCACGGCACGCGTCATCGTGAATGACTCTACCTATATCGTTGATCTGCATAGTAAATGTCTGTGTGAAATACTGTAAAATTGCCAAAACCTACCTCAATAAGCCTGGTTTAGGTCTAAAAATCATGCAAGTTGCTTACGTTGAGATTCCGTAACGCCAACGAGTTTAAAGTGATCAGCGCCGCAACGTACAACTTGGATTTTTCTAGCGAGTCTAAACTGGGCTTTAGTAACTAATTCGTCGAAATGTTTTTAGTTAAGCGGCCTACTCAAAGATCTGCTTCGTTTTTTGTTTCGCGTTATTTTTGCATTTTTTGCTCAAAGTACACAAAAATGGAACGAAATGAAATTGAATTAATTAATTAAAGCGAAAAATATTGTCAACCCTGGTAAGTTGTCATGTATACCTTAGTTAGCATAGATTATTTGATAGATCATAAATAATACAAAAATAGCGAAATTTGCATTGACATCAGGTGAGATAGAAAGAAAGGTTTATTTTGGCTCCATAAGTACCACCTAAAACTAAGACTAGAACTAGCACTAAAACTATGTTACTTGGTGACACGGCAGGATACCAAAAAGTGTCTCCACTCAGCATGTGTTGCCGCACATTATGTGCAGTAACGCTGGTTTTATGTGGAGCCCAAATAGGAGATAGGAGTCAATCACGGTCAAATATACGTAAAAAAAAGTACCTTACGGCACTAGACTGGCTGTTTGGAACAAAGCGCGCGGCGCATCAATCATCAATATTACTTTGACACAACCCCTGTCACGGACGTCAACAAACTATAGTGAAAGGTTCACAAAACCGCGCTGTGAACAAATTTTGTGCGCCGTTTTGATGTAAGAAACATAGATGTCGATGCAAATTTGATATAGAGGGGGTAATATCGATTTTAAGACTGTCGTTCCTCGTATATTTGGTAAAAATTTACACAAAACAGCGTAGTCTACTCTTTAATTTTATTGAAATAGGGTTTGCATATCAATAAAAAAAAATAACGTTAAGAGTCCGCAGCAAGCTTGATTCTCCATACAAATCGTAGTTACGTCCTTATTTTAAAATAACAAGTAGCATCATCATGATTTTTTGTAAATACAATGAGATAAGGGCATATCTAGGCCTGAAATTAGTTTATGACTCTTGAAATGGTATTACAAAGAAAATAGAACGAGTACAAGTTTTGCATTTTAAGAGCCAAAAACCCTGTGCAGTTCGGTTAAATACTACGGCCAAAATATAGTTCAGATTGAAGTCAAAACCTATTTCCGGCATCGACTAAACTATGTAGTTTCATAAGAAAAAGCATTTTTCCGAAATGATTTTGTGGTTTTCAAATGAGAACGAAACTACGAAAATCAGTAAAAAAACTATACATTTTTTATGCGAATCTGCAGCGAATCACTCTAGCGCGGGGGAACGGTACGGGGGAGGGCGGTACGCGCCGCCCTTTGTCCTTGGTTTACGCTGGCCCTGCGTGTGCGTGCGTCGCTCGTTAGTAGTGACTCGTCAGCTGTGCGCGAGAGTTACGTAATATTATTTTGGTGAATTCTCTTCGTATCATAAACGCGATCTAACTACTTACGACTTGGACTGATAACGGATTTGATATTTCTTGGTGATACTGGTGGTGTGTGTGCACATACTGTTCGACGACCTTGGCTTTCTTATATGGACTTTGCATTTTTATGTTACAAAAATGGATAAACAGGGTAAGTACCTACCTAGATGCATTTTAGTCAATATTACCAAGTACTTATAAAAAATGGGTCCATATATCGGCTCGCATACTGACAAACGATGATTTGGACAAAAAATAATTATGGTTTTACTAGAAAAGAGAAAAGAGTACCTATGCGAACTATGGCGCTCCCATAAAAAATAATTATTAATGTTCTTGTTTCCAGAAGTGAAAAGATCATCGAAGACAAGATTATGGTTATCGGCTCGTAGGAAAAAAAAAGGACCGGCTCGTCATAAAAAAGAAAACATTAATCCTAATAGGTAAGTTATAACTAGGACAGTAGCGTAAGATTTTTCTTCCTTGTCCTCTATTACAAGCTTTTATTTAGTTTCACCTGTCCCGATATTTGTCTGTAATCAAATCTTGCATTCGACCAACTTCTAGCAGTCGGATTGACTTGAAATTTTGCATAATTATGTAAATTGCGTGACAATACAATAATCTGGTAGCTGACATCCTGGTAGTCCGGCCAGAATCGTCTCCGAAGGACGGAACTCTTCAACTGTTACAATGTTATCGACTTGTTTTTGGTATAGGTACAAAATAAATGTAGTTTGGGTAACAATGCTAGTAAAGTCGACAAAAAGTACAGTCAGCAAAAAAGCTTGTATTAAAAATGAATTTTCGTACTCGTACCTTTATTTATTATTTTTGTACGACGTAGGTACACCACACAAACTTGTTATTTCACTTATACAGGTCATAGCACTGTAATAGCACATTGTGTATTAGGGCGGTAAGTAAGGTATTACGAACGAAGTATTACCTCTGGTAGTCTCTGTTATTACTTTGACTAATGGCGACTGACGTCATTTCACCATGTATGTATTTTTCACATGTGCAGTACGCTTGGCACCGGAGAGCATGCCAGTGAGCAGTCTGATAGTGATAACAATACCGATCCTCCACCTCAACCTCTAAATTTAAGCAGGTTAGTGTTTTTATTATTATTTTTACTAGTTTACAATCTTTTATTTAACTTGCAATGTATGTACCTATGTACTCGTATGTATGTATGTGAGGCTCAAATCCTGCGAGTTGAATTTGACTCAGTTTCAGTGGTCGAATTGACTTGAAATTTGGTATACTTATGTGAATTGCGTGACAATACAATAATCTGGTAGCTGACATCCTGGTAGTCCGGCCAGGATCGTCTCCGCAGGACGGAATTCTTCAACGGTTAATGGCATCGACTTGAAATTTCGTATGATGTAGGGTAACAATGCTAGTAAAGTCGACAAAAAGTACAGTCAGCAAAAAAAAAGCTTGAACAGATTTTTTTTTTTACCAAAAACTTATTTCACAGCTACTTACGTTTTTCACTTGTAGTTTTATTTTCGCTCTTGACTGCAACTGCACTGAGACTAGTACCTACTCGTACCTATATTGACACGGCTATTAAAGATGATTTCAGTTTATTATCTTGATCGATGTACACCGCACTTCTGTTATTTCACTTATACAGGTCATAGCACTATAATATCCCATTGTTCATTAAGGGCGATAAGTAAGTATTACGAACGAAGTATTACCTCTGGTAGTCTCTGTTATTACTTTGACTAATGGCGACTGACGTCATTTCACTATGTATGTATTTTTTACATGTGCAGTACGCTTGGCACGGAGAGCATGCCAGTGAGCAGTCTGATAGTGATAACAATACCGATCCTCCGCCTCAATTTCAAAATTTTAGCAGGTTGGTGTTTTATTATTATTTTTACAAGCTTTTACCTTGCAATAGTTGCAATGTATGTACCTATGAATGTATGTGCAGGTAAAATCTTGCGAGTTGAATTTGACCCACTTCTTCCACATTTGGTACGGAAAAGTAGTTTGGATGAAAATGCAAGTACAGTCAGCAAAAAGCTTGTATTAAAAATGTAGTCGCGCGCACAATATGGCACCGAAAATCGAAACGTATTTTTTGCATAGCGTCACCGGCGTTAGAAGTTTTCTGTAGTAGTGTACGCCTCATAATGCAGTATCAAATATTTTTATTTCACCGTATACTCTGATTTAACCTTGCATGGTATAAATATAACGTAACTTTTTTTTCCTTTCAGAAATTTGAGTCCGAGTACTCCGTCCTCGACACCATCATTACAAATTGAACTTGATCATGATAGCAATGAGGAAGTCGTACGTAAAATGACAGGTCGACGAATTTTCAATGTTCAATATTTATTTGAACAAATGAAGGCTGTGGATCATAGTCCATTTAATTGCAGCTTTAAAGATATGGATTTTGTGAAGGAGTCGAGAATCGGATTCCAGTCAACTTTTCTTTTCAAATGCAAAATGTGTGGCAAAAAAGAAGCATTTAATAATGAAAAACTAGAGTCTAAAATTAATAAAAATGTGTTCAAGCAGTCGTATGTTCGGGTAGTGGCTTTTCCCAATTAGATGAGCTTTGCGCTCATTTAGATATGCCATGTATAGCGGAGAAAACATTTGGGAAGAGAATTTGTTGCTTGGGGATGTTTTAAAAGATATCTCTTTGAAGAGCATGTTTGAGGCAGGACTCGAAGAAAAACAAATGGCAATTGAAAAGGAAACGTAGACGCTGATGGCGTTCCCTACATCACAGTAGTAGCGGACGCATCGTGGGGAAAAAGATCATATCGTACCAGCAATTATAATTCATTATCCGGGGTAGCGTGCATTATTGGGTATGAACTAAAAAGGTTCTCTTTTTAGGAATACGGAATTCTTATTGCTCTGTATGCGCTGTTGCAAGTAATAAAAAGATTGAGGTCAAGAAACATAAATGTTTTTAAAAACTGGTCTGGTAGCTCCACAGCAATGGAAGCCGACGGTGTAGTAGAAGGTTTTAAATGCAGCATAAATATGCATGGCTTGAAATACACCAAACTTATTGGTGATGGCGATAGCAGTGTCATGAGTGCTTTAAACGAAGCATTGCCATATGGCCACTCCACTGCTATACACAAAATAGAATGCAGTAATCATTTATTACGAAATTATTGCACTAAATGAGAAATTGACAAAAAAACTGAAAATAAACAAGGACCTGTCCCTATTATCATGAGGAAATGCCTAAATGATAACATATTGCGACTACGAAAGGCAATTAAAGGAGCAATAGACTTTCTTCGAAAATGGAAGGGAAAACTTTTACTGAGAAAGTAAATGAATTAAAAAAAGACCTACGAAACGGCCTTGCCACGTTTTTGGTGAGCATGCCAACTGCAAACATATTTTTGTAATGGCCCGAAACCAGGCGAAGAAAACTTCATAGGCCAAATGAAAGATTGTGGCTTGTGGTATGACATATACACCGCTATAAGTCCTATTTTAAACAATGCCGAAAGTCTCCTTATGGGGCAAACAAACAATATTGTTGAGCAGTTTAATGCACTAATCGCAAAATTTATAGGAGGCAAACGAATAAATTACTCCCTTCGTGGATCTTATGAGTCCCGTTGCTACGCAGCTGCTACAAAAAGAAACACCGGGAGTCTTGTAGCAACCATGAGTAAAGTATTAACAAAAAATGAAGAACTGGGGACTTACACGCAGAAGTATGAGAAGAGGCAGGCAGAAAAGGCGAAAAGAAAATCAAGCCAAGACAAAAAATCAAAACGAAGAAAACGTATCGCAGGACCCGATGAACATTACGGTGATATCGAAAAAGAACCAGATATGGAAGTTGAGCACTACGAAAAAAGAAAACAAGCACTCTTAGCAGACTTTTCAAAAAGTAAAATAGAACTTGAAAATATCCAAAAAGATACCGTTGGGCAGGCAACGAACCCTGAATGGATCAAACAACGAAAAATACGCCTTACTGCGTCAGTGTTTGGTCAAATATGTAAGAGAAGAGCTGCCACGTCGTGTAAAAATATTATAAAAACACTCTTATATAGCAATTTTAAAGGTAGCGATGCTACTAGATACGGCAATGAGAATGAGCCCATCGCTTAAAAGAGACTGAAGCTGCACTAGGAGTGCAAGTATCACCTTGTGGGTTATACATCCTCGAGGAACACCAGTATTTAGGCGCGAGTCCCGACGGAGTCATAGACGAAGAAACAATTGTGGAGATCAAATGCCCAGCTTCGGCGGCAAATATGACGCCAACAGAAGCTATTTTAAAGAAAAAAATTACTTTCTGTGTGTTGGACGAAAGTGATCCTCAGAAAATAAAACTGAAGCAAAATCACAACTACTTTTATCAAGTACAAGGTCAGTTAAATATTACAAAAAAAGATACTGTATCTTCGTGGTGTGGACTCCAAAAGGCATATTATTCGAAAAAATCGAAAAGGATACAGGATTCTGGGAGAGCATATTAAAAAATTGAGAAAATTTTACATGGAATGCATACTACCTGAAATTATAGATCCGCGTCTACCTAGAAGTTACCGATACGAGAGAGTTCTTAAAAATAAGCGAATTTTCATACTTGTATGTATTAAAAAATAAAACACAATATTGTATGACTTTTTTATTTTATTCAATACACCCAATCTTCAATGTGTCCAATCAAGTTGATGTTGTAGTCTATAGATATTATACTTTTCACTTCTCATGCTCGTAAAGTTCGTTTTTATGCTGAGATTAAGCGACATAAAATGACTTTTTATGCTCTAGTGCATAAAATAAAATCTTTGTCTAAGACCAAGCTAATCAGGTGTCAACCAGCCACAAACAGAAAGTTTTTAACTTTTTTTATTTATATAAAAACTAAAAATTAACCAAATCAATCAAAATAAATCAATAAAATAAAAAATAGAATTATGTATATAGTAATTCATGAAAAATAAAGAAACATAGTAAGTGAACCATTGTTTCCACTGTTGCTATTTCCTCGAATTAATCGAAGTAAAAAGCAGTGTAAAACTCGAGCATTAAACCCATTTTTCCCTCGACGTGTCTATCCACCCTCGCCGTACCGGAACGAACGTCTTAAAATCGTAAACGTCGTAAAATGGCTCGTTTTATGCTCTTGTTGTACAATCGACTATTTCACTTCTCATGCTCGTAAAGTGCGTGTTCATGCTGCATCTAGGCAACATACAATAACTTTTTATGCTCTAGTGCATAAAGTAGAATCTTCGTCTAAGGTCAAGGCAATCAAGGTGTGAAACCACAAACAAAAGAGTTTCTACATATTTTTTATTTTTTTTACACCTAAAAATCAATCAAATCGATGAAAATAAATCAATAAAACTAATATAGTAAAGCATGAAATAAAAGGTACAAAATAAGTGAACATTTATTTTACTATTGCTATTTCATTTCTTCGCAAGCGAAGTGAAAAGCAGAGTGTAAAACTCTAGCATTGAGCCCATTTTCCCCTCGACGTTTCTATCCACCCTCGCCGTGGCTCGGGTGGCTATATGAACGTCTCGGGTAAAATTGCTCGTTTTTATGCTTTTGTTGTACAATATACTATTTCATCACACTTGCTCGTAAACAGTGTCGTAAGCTGCAGGCTAACTTGGTTGCAGTCCTTAATAAAACCTAAGGGCCTTTTTTTGGCGTTATGAGTTGTTGCGCGTACTAATACTGCTGCGCGCGCAGGTTCTGCACGACTAGCAGGAGGACCTCGTGCACGCATGTCAGGCACATGCTGCGGGAGGCGGAGGGCGGCTGGTAGCTGGCGCTGCCAAGAACTGCACCAGCGGTATCGGCAATTTTTGTAACAATAATATTTTCTTTTACACATATACAATTTTACTCGCAAATGTGATGAAAACATTGTAAGTCGCACGGGCGGTACTATAATTATGAACATCGCCTAGTCCTCAGTCTTTGACTTTGAGCTTCTAATACTCTCGTTCGTAATTTCTTATTAACCGCCTTTAAGACATAATGTACTATTACGCCACACCTGGCCATAATGTGAGTTTTTACCGCCCGCTATGCGTATGGTAAAACCCACTTTCTGGCAAGGTGAAGACGTAAAATTGTGTACTCACCATGGGCAGTAAAAAAGTTTTACAGCGTAATGTGTAGTGTAATGTACATTTACGTTTTTGGAACGCCAAATAATATCCTAGCCGGTAGCTGCCCTCCCGCGCTGTATATATTATAATCTTGGTCTGGAGATGTTCTACTGTTATATTCTACTTAGATACTGCAATAATTTCACCATTGTATGAAGATATTTTACTGCAATATTGTTACTGTGACATGTCTCTAGCTCCGCCTTCCCGCTAGCGCGCTCTTGCTTTCTTTCTAGCGCCCTGTCTTACTCTAGGTGAAACAACAACATTTTAAAGCGTGTTAGCGCGTGATCTCAACGCGGAGTTGAGCGCTACTTGCTGCGGACTCTTAAGTCATACAGTGTGACTACGGTTTTTAAAAATTATTGAAAGTGGATCTTTATTTTTTATATTTATTTTCTTTTTTGATGAAAACAAACAGCAATACAATCTTAATAATATTAAAGACCATTTACCCCCCAAGTATGTGTAAAATCTGTCTTTGTGTTACTCTTATACCGTAACTCTTTTTCGGAAGGGGCAGAATTACGTCTAAATACTTAGATCATTCGTCGCTCAGCGAGCTATGGAGACAGTAATGCTATTTCTTTGAAAGGATAAAATCCGAAATCACGTTATCCGACAAAGAATAGTCACCGCGCTCCAAGAATTAGTTCGCTGAAGTGGCGTTGGCTGGCCTAACGCTCTGTCCTTGCAGTGACCGCTATGATAACGGTTGGAGATTCGAACCCGCAATAATGTTTTGTGGTGCTGCATGTAGAAGGTATGCATTGCAACTTGAAGGAACAGTAACTTGCGTAAAAATAATTGGAAGTCGAATGGTTAGGACTCATGTTCGGTAAATCGCGTGTTATCTCGATCCTTAGTACCTGTCTAAATAAGCAGTTATTGACATGAAGTCACAGTCGTTCATCATTTACTGGAAAGTTCTAGTTACGGCGGTTTCACTTATATCATAAGTAGTATTTAGTGTGATATAAAGTATAGCATTTGTGATCTCCGCTCCTGAATGTAGATAAAGTTAATGGTTATTTAATAATAAATAATAGGTAAA
>NC_133497.1:9630471-9644095 GCF_025370935.1 Choristoneura fumiferana | reverse complement strand
ATTTTTTAAACACAATCGCTATAAAGGCATTTTAGAATTAAAGAAATGAGTGAGATGAGTATGAATACGAGTTTAATTTTATTGCTAATGTCGAACTTTATGGCTCGCTAACGTCTCACCGTGCGTTGAAAACTCCGATGCCTAAGCATTACAAAAAGGGCAAACAATCTTGACGAGTCTTTATTATTTTTATTTTTTTAAAAGTAACTATTACTTAATACTATGTTATTGTTACAATTTGCTGAACTTATTTATTTATTATCTTTTATTTATTTAAATGTTTTTCAATAAAAAGACATATCCTATTCTAATCCATTCTAACGCAAAAAAAATTTAAGTACAGTGATGTGAGGGTTACCAGGAACACATCATTATCATATATCTGTATGTGTAAAATAATTTAAAAAATTTAATCATTGCCTTTAATTAAAATACTCTTTCCACTTCTCATGAATAAACTTCATATTATTTATTTTCGTTCTAGGCAACATGAATAAAGTACTATCTCTGTCTAAGACCAAAGCAATCAAGTGCCGACAGCCAGACATTTTTATATTAATTGATTAACATAACTAAATAATAACCTGCAGAATCTGTAAAGCAATGCAATCTGTAATACAATGGTGAATATAAAGTTTCCAATCCGCACTGGGCCTGCCTGGTAACTGTGGCCCAAGCTTTCTTACTCTGAAAGGAGGCCTGTGCCCTACAGTGGAACGTATTTAGGCTGGGTTGATGAGTCCAACCAACGTCTATCCAACGTGGAAATGCCTCGAGCGTTATGGCCATTTGCACCAGGAATAGCAAGGGACAGATTATTCAACCAAACTGTTATTTTTGTAATAATTGTTTCATTTGAATTATTTTTGTTTAAAATAAGCACTTTTTGCTTCCTTTCGAATGGCAAGTCCCCAGACAGTGCTAGTTAAGTTCACTGTACACCGATAGATGGCGCTGTGCCGGCGGGAAACTTGCTAGCGTTGTGTTCCCCTAGTACGTTGATACCTACTAAAACTACACGTTTGTCGTTGAGCGGCCCAT
Organism: Choristoneura fumiferana; assembly: GCF_025370935.1. NCBI lineage: Eukaryota > Metazoa > Arthropoda > Insecta > Lepidoptera > Tortricidae > Choristoneura > Choristoneura fumiferana. The sequence goes on along the minus strand of NC_133497.1, from coordinate 9,643,054 downwards.
CTGGCAGTTGAGCGGCCCATCTGGCAGCTCGCCCTCTCTCCGGTAAGCTGTAAAAGCCGTCTGAGGCTAACGCAATAGTCCGTTCGAAAAAAAAAAAAAAAAAAAAAACGTTTGTCGCCCCCACTGATGTATTAAACTATAGATACACATTGCCAAACAAAATCCCCATCAAAGAATGTCCGAACTATTTATTTGTTTGTGTAACAAATAAAATCATCACCACACAAATTAATTAAAAGAATACGTGACGAAATTTGAACCTAGTCTTTACTAAGTTAAAGTTGAATTTCGCTAGCGGCCATATTCCACAATTAATAAAAATATTTACGTGTGCGTAGAAACACTGATCCCACCACACAAACAAATAGAAAGAATACGTGACGAAATTTGAACCTAGTCTTTACTCTATTACAGTTGAATTTCGCTAGCGGCAAAACTCCACAATGCTTGACACTTGACAGCTAACTCCACAATTTCACATACGCATGCTCGAATATGAATGTAAGCCTTATCAGAAAAGCAGAGGGATTAATTTCACTTGCTACATTGAAGCGACGTTGCAAGATTGCTTGGATGAGTTTGACGTTTCTTAAGACGGACGAATTCAGGTTGTAGAACAAAAAATGCATTCGGACTTTCGGAGAGGACTTTTGTAATAAAAGTTTTTGTCAATTAAATTAAAAAAAAATTAAAAGGTAACTTTTAAGCTAATTTTCTTTAGTCCAAATGTTTACCGTTTCGAGATAATCTATATACAGCCGGATTAAGACTATTTGATGCCTTAAGCAATGCACGCCTATGCCCCCCCCCCCCTTATCGATATTTTAAATAAGTATTTATTACGACGAAATAATATATTTATGAAATACGATAGAGATTATGGGGAGGCACGAGCGAGCGGATTTTCAAACAGCCTTACCATTTATGTGTTAACAAAAAAAATTTGTTGCTGTTTATGGTGCCCCAAGACGTGATGCCTAAGCAATCGCTTAATTTGCTTATGGGCTAATCCGGCACTGTCTATATATATAAAATTAAAATAAAAACTGACTAACTGACTGTTGATATATCAACGCACAGCCCAAAACGCTGCACCTAGAGACCTACTTTATGCCCTGGTTACCGAAGTACTCGTCAAGACGACAAACGAGTCCAAACTCGATGTGGTCGTGTCGTTTATCACAGAGTACCTATGGTCACCTCCATGTTATAATAATATTGCATTGTCATCGGATTTAAGTATACATGCGTATAAAATTTCAGCTCAATCGGTTGAAGATATCCACTTCAAATTTGAGTTGAAAGATTCCACCCGAGCAAATATAGTTACATTACACTGCAAATAAATATAATGCTTGTAATAAGTTTTTGTTAAAAATTTAATTTTTAATACAAGCTTTTTTGCCGAATGTACTTTTTGTTGACTGTACTTGAATTGTCGTCTAAACTACATATCTGTACCAAATTTCAAGTCTGTACTATTATCTATTGAGGAGTTCCCTCCTGCAGAGACGATTCTGACAGAACCACCAAGTTGTCACTACCAGGTTATTGTATTGCCACCAAATTTACATAAGTATGCCAAATTTCAAGTCGATCGGACCACTGGAAGTGGGTCAAATTTAGCTTCCAAGATTTGACCCAAACAAACAATAAATAAATAAATAAGCAAACAGGGCAAGCTACAGAAAAGCTTCTAAAAATATCGCCGAAATATAAGCACTTGTGCAAGTATTTAGAATAAAAAACAATTTGAATTCTCATCCTCCTTGGTTCTGGCTGTTTGCTTCTAAAACCATTGCCAGCGCACGCCGCGCGCAGCTCAAAAAAAAATTGCAGGCTGTCTGTCAGCACAGTTCATTCGCGGGAAATTCGGCGGACTTCGTATGTTGTGTAATTAAATAATAAGAAGCTCGACTAGTGTGAATAAATTGTAAACTGTATTATAAACCTTGTAAACAGTTTGAAATACTTAGTATGATTTTTTTAGTGTAAAAAACAATAGGTAAACATAGTGACGGTGTAGATCTGGCGAGCGCTTTATCAAAGTTGGCTTCATTGAGGTTTGTGGTTCATAAATTGCTTTATTAATTTTGCACAAAAACGAATAAACCACACAGTCAGACAGTCAGTACATTATATTATCGAAGCTTTATAAAACATAATTAAAATCGCAAACTTTAAGGTAAATATTCAAACGACATAGCTACCCGTTGCTAGGCGACTCGGTAAATAAAATAGAGTGACGGCAACTCCACTACACTTTGTTCCATGTTCTGTTGTTTATCTGTTTCGTTTTACTGATATGCTTTCCTGTGCGTGTGACAAAGACAAGGCATTTGTCAATGTTGTAGAATTCTGGCAACGTTTATCTTTTAATAAGCAATTTAGAAATGGCTTTAAAATTAATTTAAATCAATATTTTTCTCTGATTATTAGAATTTAATAGAAAAAACAACAAATACTCGCTGAAAGTATGATATTCCATCAGATTTGTTCCGTTTTCGCGAGTGATTTTTGCACTTTTTAAAGACGCACGTGGGCATCGTTACGCTTGCACTGACAACAACGTACTGAGAAAAAAGAAGGCCACATTTACCAAAGTGGCGCTCATTTGGCTCGGACATATTCGGACGCGCGACTGTGGATCTACAGTTTAATACATCAGTGGTCGCCCCCGTACAATACAATGAATTTCATAATTTATTTTTGGATCGGTACCTACGTGATTTAGCTATCATGTGTGTACTGGATCGCGTTGTTTGTAGCTTAGCTATTCAATAAAACCAGCTTTTGAACGCGGCATTGCACGCGTGGAATTCGCTGCGCGCTGCAGGGCTACTACGAAACTCGAAGTTCGTATCGTATCGTACCGTCCCTCTCGCTCTCGTATTAAATAGTATAAGTGTCAGAGGGACCGCACGACACGAACTTCGAGTTTCGAGTTTCGTGGTAGCCCTGCTGTTCCCTCAGGAACTGTGCATTTTTCCGGTATAAAAAGTAGACTATGTCACTCTCTGGCACATAAACTATTTCTATGCCAAACATCCTCGTCGATCCGTCGCTCCGTTTCGACATGAAAGACTGACAAACATACAAACACACACATTTTCGCATTTATTATATTAGTATGGATTACCTTACAAATCTTTAAACTTACAAATCTTTAAACTTACAAATAGTTTATTCAGGTCAATTAACAGGATTATTATTTATTTCCAGAACAATACAGGTCCCACTATAAAAAAGGTATATTATGTACAATAAAATTAAATAAACTAAAACTATAATAAATCTAAAAATGGACCCTGCGGCATGGTACCAAACATGCTGGCAGCATTTCCCCGCATTTTCCCCATTGATGAAACTCGGTACAGAAATAGTTTGAATCCCGGGGAAGGACATAGGATAGTTTGTTTATACTCTTTATTGTACAAAAAGGGAAATAAGTGCGAACATTTTACACAAAAAAGAAAGTGCTAAGTACAAAGGCGGACTTATCCCTGAAGGGATCTCTGCCAGTCAACCTTTAATAAGGATCGACAAACAGAGCAAAACATTTCGGGATATTTTTTATCCCGAAAAATAGCATAGTTCCCGCGGGATTCTGGAATTCTGCGCTGCAGAGTCGCGGGCAACAGCTAGTCTTAAATATAACCTATTTTTCCATCCAGAAATATGCGCGGGCGAGAGCTGGCGCGGCGTCGCGCGCTCTCCCTCGCACGAGTCCGTCACTACGGACCTCTCGCTCTTCAGCGTGTCGAGCGCCGCCTCCGACGCCCGCGTACTGCGCCTGCTCGCCAGCAAGGTAACAGCGCCATCTAGTGATCGCCACAAGCTATGCCATCAGTGAACGACGCAGAAGTGGTGATTCTGCGGCGTTCACTCCGCCACAGACAGTGCCCTCTAGTATTCGCCACAGACAGCGCCATCTGTGGATGCTACAGAGTAAACCACCAGGGACTTCCAGCGCTCCAGCGTTGTCTCCTGCGTTTGCGTTCCACAACTGCTAGAGAACAGCGCCTTCTAGTGAGCGCCACAAACAGTGCCATCACTGAACACCACAGATCTCTACGGTGTCTCCAGCTCTGCCTCCAGCGCCTTCGTCCAATACCTGCTCGCCAGCAAGGTAGGTATTCAGGTGGCAGGGCCTTGTGCAAGGTCCGCCCGGATTGCTACCACCATCTTGCTCGCTAATCTTGCCGTGAAGCAGTGCTTGCACTGTTGTGTTTCGGCGTGGAGAGTAAGACAGCCGGTGAAATTACTGGTACTTGAGGTATCCCATCTTGGGCCTCTAGGTTGGCAACGCATCTGCAATACCCCTGGTGTTACAGGTGTTCATGGGCGGTGGTGATCGCTTACCATCCGGAGACCCACTTGCTCGTTTGCCATCCAGTCGAATAAAAAAAGTTTAAAACAGTAAACGGTCACAGATGGTGGCAGCAGTTCACGTTTATCATTCTGGTAAAAAATAACGACATTATTATTAATTACTGATGAAAATTAAATGTATATTCAATCAATAAAACCAGAATGACGGACTGAACTTTTCTAGTTAAATTAAACACCAACCACGAACGGGACTTATCACGCTAAACACACGAGTAATATTTACCTCGACGTTTCGACCACATTACAGTGGCCGTCGTCACGAGTTAACTGAAGTGTGGTAAATATTACTCGTGCGTGTGTTTAGAGATGTCCCGTTAACTAGCGTAGGACCGTTGTCTAGAGTTAACAAAGATATAGGGGTTAGTTAAGTACCTAGGTTGTATAATAATTGCGAAAAATTCTACAATATATGACATTAGCTTATGACCGCGGCTTCGCCCGCGTGGAAGTCGGTTATCGCGCGCTGTTCCCTCGGGAACTGTGCATTTTCCGGGATAAAAAGTAGCCTATGTCACTCTCTGGCCCATAAACTATCTCTATGCCAAAAGTCACGACGATCCGTCGCTCCGTTTCGACGTGAAAGACTGACAAACATACAAACACACTTTCGCATTTATAATATTAGTATGGATTAGTATAACTTAATTTGTCTTTTTTTTTAGGCGGGCCAGGGTCCGGATCCGACGTTGAGGGTAGCCAGCCCCAACCCTGAGGGCAAACTGCAGAAGTAAGTGCTAACACTAATTTGCGGACAATATAATATCTAATAAATACTTTTCATTGCTAAGACACACCAACAAACACGGAACAAAAAAGTTTATAAAATTAGTTTCATTTTTTTTTAGAGAGAGAGAGAGAGAAACATTTATTTACACATATTCGATACACATAAAAATACATTAGATGGAAAGAACATCGAATAGTATAAAGTGGGCCCCACTCAGCATAATGTTACGGCAAGCCGCAACGCTGTTTTTCAGTGGGACCCATTTAAAAACATACAACACTATGATGACACGAAAGCCAGGGAATAATATTTATTCTGAATTTATTTTTAACCGACTTCAAAAAAGGAGGAGGTTCTATGTTCCAATGTTTGTATTTTTCTTTTTATGTATGTTTGCCGATTACTCAGTCATTTGTGGACCGATTTTCAAAATGACCAATGGAACTCGTCAAAGCTAAGTACCTAAGGCTCGCTCGTCTATAAACGATCATTATTAATATACCTAGATAAGCGACTAAGAAGGAGCTTTAAGTTAATGATTCTTTCGAACTGATCCGATGCTGAAGCCGGAAGGTAGGCAACGGAACTCTGTATTAAAACAACGTAACTAAGCCGTGTTTGGGCTTAATGGAATCGTTGTGAGATGTACTTTGGCTATGAATCACTAAAAAGTGAGAAATAAACAAAATTTTTAACAAAAAAGTAAAACCGACTCCAAAAAAATAACAAAAAATGGAACCGACTATAAAACCCTTGAAAATATTTTTCTAGCACTAGGTACCTACTAGCTCGAAGTCTGTGTCTCAGCAGCTCGGTGGCTCAGAGCTAGTAGGTACCTAGTGCTAGAAAAATATTTTCAAGGGTTTTATATTCGGTTCCATTTTTTGTTATTTTTTTATTTTTTGGAGTCGGTTTTACTTTTTTTTTAAATAAAATTCTTTATTAATAACTTGTATATCTTACAGACGCCCCTCCGGCCTGCCCCTGCAGAGTACGGACGCGTGCAAGTCGCTGCTGGCGGGCTGCGCGGCGCTCTGCGCTGCCCTGGGGCTCCGGCGGTCGCTCAGCGCCGGAGACGTCGCCGCCGAGACCGCGCCGCCGCAGCGCAGGTAACTCGCACCAGTGTTGATGGTGCTCATGGACAGTGAGAATTTTGGCAGCGCCAAATTCAAATCATTTATTCTGTAAACAGGCCGCAATGGGCACTTTTACCCGTCATTTTTAGGGTTCCGGAGCCAAAATGGCAAAAACCCTAAAAGTTTCGCCATGTCTGTCTGTCTGTCTATCCGTCCGCGGCTTTGCTCAGGGACTAGCAATGCTAGAAAGCTGTAATTTTGAACGGATATACCTATATACAGTTGTGGTCATATAATTAAGAACGATTTTTTATAGAGAAGATTTTTTCAAACTGACAAGTGTTACTAACTGCATGTATATTTTTGTACTTCTCTCGGTATCGTAAAACTTTTCCGTACTAGCGGTAAATTCATTTATACATATAATTGGCTAAAAAATAAATAGATAAACTTTATACATTACATCTAAACCTAGTATTACTACTTACTGGCTGGTCATATAATTAAGAACGCTGAATAGTTTATTTTTTATTCAAATTTAAATAGAGAACGGACCGCCGCTTTGTGGTTTTAGGTTATTATTCGAATAATTTTGGCGCCATTTAGTGCCGTAATAGTCTTAAAGGCGATTGCTTCATATAAACAATGGGGAAAAATAAAAGTTGTGATAAATCTACAAGAGAAGTAATACTAAAACTTCGCGACAAGAATTGGTCGTATAAACACATAGCCGATCATCTGCAATGTTCAAAAACTATGGTTTTCCACGCCATAAAGCATTTTGCCACGTATCAAACTACTTCAAATATTCCGCGTGTACCTAAACAAAGAAAGTCATCTCGTCGAGATGATCGAAATATCGTTCGTTTGGCAAAACAAAATCCTTTTAAAGGGTCTAATGAGTTGAGAAAAGATATTTTGGCGAAAACAACCCTTCAGCAATCTCGGCACGCACTATTCGAAGGCGTTTGGTAGAAGAAAAGTTGCACGGAAGGATAGCAAGGAAGGTGCCTATGTTGAAACGGTGTCATAGGCAAGCCCGGCTTGCATTTGCAAGAAGATATGAAAACTGGACAGTCAGACAGTGGAAAAACGTTCTTTTTTCTGACGAGACAAAAATAAATAGGGTATGTTCTGATGGCAAACTATATGTAAGATGGCCTCCAAATAAAGCATTCGACCCAAAGTACACAAAAGTGACTTTAAAGCATGGCGGGGGAAATGTAAAAATTTGGGGATGTTTTTCTGGACATGGTGTTGGACCTGTTAGGCTGATAGAAGGAAACATGGATCAATTTCAATACAAAAACATACTGGAAGAAACAATGTTACCATATGCAGAAGGCGTGCTTCCGGTTATTTGGACATTCCAGCACGACAATGATCCCAAGCATACTGCACGTACCGTTAAGGAATTCCTCACATCGCAATCAGTTTCTGTCTTAGATTGGCCAGCCAACAGCCCCGATCTTAACCCAATAGAGCATCTTTGGTGCGAAGTCAAGAAAAAGGTTTCAAATCGACAGTGTGGCAATTTAAGAGAACTGTATGACGTATTCTTAGAAGAATGGAACTCTATCTCTCTCGCGAAATGTCAAAATTGATAGATTCAATGCCTCGCCGGTGTAAGGCAGTAAAAAAAGCCGTGGACATGCTACTAACTATTAATTTTAGTTAAAATGTATTACATTGCTTTTTTTGTGTACAAACTTCACGTTAGTGTGATTTAGTTAATCTAGTTTCAAATAAAAAAACTTTCGAACAGTTCAATAAATCGTTCTTAATTATTTGTCCAGCTTCATTACTATTTGAATTTGTTACTAAAGAAAATAAAAACAAAATTGTGAAAAAATGACAGCAATTTTATTCTTTATTCTTAATCCCGTTTGCTCTATTCATGTGGCTGTTTCATAACGTAACTAGTTACTTCTAAGAAGGACCACGACTACACATGACATGATTTAGTTAAAAATAATCTGGAACTTCAAATCGTTCTTAATTACATGACCACCACTGTATATAAACTATGCCGACAAAATGGTACAATAAAAAATTCAAAAAAAAAATTTTTAGGGTACCACCCATAGACGTAAAGTGGGGGTGGTTTTTTTTTCTCATCCAACCTTATAGTGTGGGGTATCGTTGGATAGGTCACCATTAGGGGTTGCTAAGACGATTTTTCGATTCACTGATTTTTTGCGAAATATCAACTTTAAAATACAAATTATCATTAAAATCGAGCGCCCCCCCTCTAAAATCTAAACCAGTTGGTGGAAAAATTCAGGATGGTAGTAAGTATATCAAACTTACAAGGAAAACTATAACGGCTAAGTTTGCTTGAAAATTATTAGTAGTTTAAGAGTAAATAGCAGCCTAAGATATTTTATACCTAAACTTGGAGATTCCGTATAAAATACGAAATCCTTAGAAAAATATTACTTAAGTTTTTCGTAATGGCTACGGAACCCTATTTGGGCGTGTCCGACACGCTCTTGGCCGGTTTTAAAAACTACAGCGCTTTCGGAAAGACCATCATTGCAATAAGAATGCGCCGCAAGAAAACTTGGCAGAAAGTCATTTTTTCAAAATAAAATACTTACAGCCTTAATTCATAAAAAGTTAGAGCCTCTTTGAAGGCTCCTTGAAGACCCGATGCTAAAAACATGATTCATAAACGTCTGTTAGCGCTAATCAGTCGATCAAGGCTCTGCTAAAGTTAGAGGACCGTAGACCCTCCTTTATCTCTCTGCTAAGTCACAAAATGGCCGCCACAAGTTTGAACAGCTGACTTTGACTAGAGCAAAAAACCATAGGTACCGAAGATATTTATAGTGAAGGCAGGGCTACGCAGATAAAAAAAAAAAGGAAAATTTATTTTCAGGAATTTGTATTTAAAAATCCTCTAAATTAGCAACAATAAATTAACAATAAATATGAAAAAAAAAATAAGGATGATTAACATAATTATGGCTTTTTGCACAACATAAACATGCGGATCGGAAATGGCGGGAAAACAAACATATCGCTTTTTATTTTTTTTTCCTGGTAATTTGCTGTCACTGCTGTCAATTTTTTTTTAATTATCGATTAGGCCATTTTTCGTCTTTGATTTGTCAAGGTGGCCAACATAACGCGTCTAATCCGTCTATCAGCAGCTCAACAACTAGCAGACTGCTAGCAAGCGTTTATGAATCATACTTCTTGACAACCATCTAACAAGCTTAATCAGTCTGCTAAGTAACAGACCGATCAAACCTCAATTAAGGATTTTTTATGAATAAGGCTGTTAAAAACTCAGTACTTATACAATTAAAGAAAAAATACAAAAAGAATAATAATAATAATATAGGGATGTATGAGGTCCCTTAGTTACAAAAACTGCACTAACTATATCTACGGGAGCCTCATTTAAATATTTATCCCATACAACAAACGTGTTTTTTTTGTTTTTTTTAAGGCAGTCAGTTACTTTTTTTCATCCGGTGCCCTCTCCTATCGGACCGATTTGAATGCGGTTTTTTTTTATTTGAAAGCAGGTTTCCTAGCGATGGTTCTTTGACATGTTTCATCAAAATCGGTGCAGCCGTTTCTGAGATATTGAACTTTGAAGTGACAATGTCGGGGGTTCTCCAACTCTTCGTTGGTTAGGTTAGTTATTTAAAGTTTTTTAAGGCAGTCACATTTTTTAAACTATTCCTTTTCATTTGATAATGTGTATGTGTGTCTGTGTGTGCAGCGCAACTTCGGAGGTGGGCCTCTGCGCCGCCCTGGAAGCCCTAACGCTCAGCACGGCGTCCCGGTCCTGCAGCACTTGGGTCGCGGGTTCGTATTTCAACTTGTTTTGTACGCTTCTAAAATCTACTTAATAAAATGAAATGTTTGTATGAATAAACTGATCATTGATTGGAGCGTTTAGTTTTTTACGAATTGACAAGATTTCATTTTTTTTAACACCTGCAAATTACTACAGGAATCGAAAGAGTTTTGCCTCCTGAACATGGGAAATAGTTATTTATGTGGCTGGTGCATAATTCCTGATTATGTATAGCCGCATACATAACTTTATCTACATGCATATCATAAGTTTTCTATAATATGTTCATATATGGCCTGTATTTTGACTTTGACTTTGACTTGACTTGACTTTGACTATGACTGACTTTGACTTTGAATAATAATTATTATCTACATGCATGTCATAAGTTTTCTACAATATGTACAGATATGCATTGTTAAAAAAAGTATTACCGATACTTTAATGTAAACATTAAGATGCACTGTACTTTAATGTGAACATTAAGATGCACCCGCAGATACCAGGTTTCTTAATAAAGGCCATTTGATAGTCGTTTCTGAACATATAATAGGGAAGTTATGATATGCATGTAGATAAAAACAACGTTAACATTAGTTGATTATACAAACAAGCGCATAAAACGCGCCATTTTATCCTAGACTTTTGTATACAGCCGAACCGCAGAACGTGAACATGTATAACTTACATTCTCCTTTTCACTTCGATTGCGAGGAAATTAAACAGCAACAGTAGAAAGAACCTTGTACATGTCGCGATGAGCGCTTTTCTGCATTAAAACACTTACATATATGTCGCACCGGCGTAACTGTTTGCACATGCAGTTACAGAGTAGCAAAAGGAAAGTCGCTAAAATGCACTGATGTACAAATCCGGAACGCGACAGCTGAATCAAGAAAGATTCTAAAGTGGTTTCTTTAATAGAGCGTAAACATTACCTAACTTAATATGTCTGTGTGTCAGTGGGCGGGTCGCAGCTACCGTCCCCGCAACGAGCAACTCCCGCGCCACCCGCGCATCGACTGCTCACTGATAACAAAAAGGTATCACTCACTAACTCATCGCTCACTAACTCATAACGCACTTTCACACTTTTCTCACTCACTACCCCATAGCGCACTCACTAAATCGTCGTACACTCGCAAACTTATCAAAATCGTCAATAAACAATAATAATCTACCTACCGACTTTTAAACGCAACTTGAAAATAGCTGCAACTACCGTTAATTGAAACCAGTGTTGTTCTCAGGTGTTAATTAAGTAATTGTTAATTAAAGTTAGTTTATGTGCCAATCTACCTACTATGTAAGCCATTCTAGCTAGCCTGAGTCAACGGGGGCAGGCTGAAAATCAAGCATAAGCTGAGCCTGTTCCTTTTTCCACACAGTGCAAGGGACTGCCAAACACATTCTATATTAGTTTATTGTTTATTTGAATTCGGTGTGCCTATCCTGTATTGTTCATGTTGGCAAATAAATCAATCTTCTTCTTCTAACTTATCGCTCACTAACTCGTAACGCACTTTCAAACTCTTCTCACTCAGCGAGCGATTGAGAAGAGATCAAAATGATCACTCACTCATTTACTACGTCATCACTCACTTTCTACCTTATCGCTCACTCACTCACTACCTCACTGCGTACTTTATCACTAACTAATCTTCCCCTCACTAACAGGCCATTTGCGTTCGTCCCTCAGATCCGCCAGAACTACATAAAGCGACGGCTCCTCACAACCTACAAGGCCTTGGAGCGCATGTCACAGTCTGAATTCAATCTCGACAAGTTAGAGGTAAGTCCTGGTTACTATTCTTACTTAAAGTATATTTTAAGGGTTAGATTAGATTAGATTTATTTGTAAAAATACATTATAAACACAAGAAATTCACAAAAGGATCGTCAAATGTGTGACGACCGGATGGCTAAGTTGTTAGAGAGCCTGACTACGAAGCTTGAGGTCCCGGGTTCGAATCCCGGCCGGTGCAGATATTTGTATGAATAATACGAATGTTTGTTCTCGGGTCTTGGATGTTTAATATGTATTTGTGTATGTATTTATCTATCTAAGTATGTTTATCCGTTGCCTAGTGTCCATAGTACAAGCTTTGCTTAGTTTGGGACTAGGTCAATTGGTGTCAAGTGTCCCATGATATTTATGATATTTATTTATGTATACAAAAAATAAATCTTATTACAATAAATTGTCAGCCAGAATAAAAAATAAAAACTAGAATTTAGAATGTCAAATTAGAATTCAATTCCATAATAATAATTGAAAGCAAAACAAGAATATACTTAAGTCTAAGTCAAATTTATGCAATAGGAACAATCAATCAATCAAAAAAAAAGTATTGAATGACTCGTGTTTACCCACGGCATCGCACACGTAAATCATTAGGTCCAGCAGCTGAATTGAAATTTCGGGATTTTAAAAAAATCCCGTCGGAATTCCCGGAAATTGAATCGTGGTTTTCATTGACGTTACATTAAAAACAATCATGTCAAATTTCATGACTCTAAGCCCAGGGGTTGTTATTTCGTGATTTTATACCTATCCCGTGGGAATATCGGAAT
>NC_133497.1:9617377-9630092 GCF_025370935.1 Choristoneura fumiferana | reverse complement strand
TTAGCGATATTAAAGTGTCTTTTTATTGAAAAACACTTTTGAAAAATAAGTCACAGCTATATGTAACAATTAATGATCATTTACATGCTTTTGATATCATAAGTAATAAGTAGTTACTGATTTATTAAAAACGTTTTTCAATAAAAAGACTCGTCAAGGTTGTTTACCGTTTTTTCTAATAAATTAAGTATATGTTTTTAATAGTAATATTGTTTAAAGGCAGTGGCAGCCCTGCGCTGTTTAGTTTGCATTCCGCTCGCCGCGCCACAATCAAGCACAATACCCGTGGACAGACGAACCTGGATAAGACCAAGATAATATTTTCAAATACAAATACAAATAACTTTATTTCGCTTGTATTTGTATTTGTATTTCATGATTTAATTCGGGTTTTGTTCCGCGGGGTGACACTATTTACCGGCACGGATATCTCTCTCATCTTCCCAGCCTATATACGTCCCACTGCTGGGCACAGGCCTCCTCTCAGAACAAGAGCAAATCAAACTCAAACTCACAACATTTATTGACAACAAAAACACACTACATCACAACAAAAACACAGTAAAACATAAATAGGAGAAGAAAAAAATAAACAAAATAAATAAACAAACAAATAAATATGAATAAACTTAAGTCTATACCTATTTAAATAAATAGAGGCGTCACAGGTATCGTCACTACTCTGAAAAAAACTCTTATCTTATCGTATCGTTGACCCTTGAAATAATGGTCTTAAACTATCAATTTTGTACTAGATATGAGCTTTTTAAAAGTACTGACGATATGTCACATAAATTTAAATAAATCTTGTCAGTTAAATAATAATAATAATCCAAAATCTACGCTATTCTGTCCTCACTCACACAGCCGCACAACGTACACGCGTATACATTATGTAAGCACACACACTAGCGCACTCACCCACACATACGAGCGAAAGTTTTTAATTTTAAAATCGTACCAACATTAAGTAGCAAGTGATTAGAGAAGGCTTAACCGATTTTGATGGAAAGAGGGTTGTGTTTAAAATGTTTTGATGGTATTCAGTAGGCGTAAAACGTAACTAACGACTTACGTTAGAGAAACTGAATGTTTTGCGTGATGTGGAATAACAATAGGGAATATTAATGCAATTTTCTGTCGTCAGAGCGCAGCACTAGCACAAACCGTTAACAGTTAACAGTTAACAGTTAAAAGTTAACAGTTTTTTGAGCATCTTAAATGCCCTATTATCATATTATTTCAATATTTTTTTTTGTAAATATAGCTCTATCGTTACTACACGTATCGATGTAAATATCATGTTATTTTGTTACTAATAAATATATCATGATTTCTATAGGTACTTATACACTTTGGTCATGGTCTGTCATGCATGGTGACAAATATAAAGAGAACTGACGTTATCATGAGTTTGCGCTAGTGTCGCCCCCTGCGCAGAGCTTTGCCTAATGAGGGCTATCGTTTTTTGTCTCACTAGATGGCGCACTGTTGCGTGAGGTTTTTAAGTGTGGCTTTCAGAGTCTGTTATTACGGGCGTGAAACAAAGTTTTAGATTAAAATCATATTTAATACACCTTAAAGCCGTACATAAAAATATCGAGCATGCCACAGTGTTGCATAGTCCCCGTTTTGTTTGAAAAAAAGGGAGGACAAAAGTTTCCAAAAGACAAAACTGTCTCAAAACACAGACATTCATTGCCCCGTAACGCATAATTGCCATAATTAATTTCAGGTATCGCAAAATATGCACAAAAAAATCTAATTATAAATAAACCCGCGTAGCTCACCCAAAAACTATGAGATTTGACATTTCGGAGACCTCACGCTACACTAGCGCCTCTAGCGGCGATAGCCCTCATTGCCATATTATAAATGTGACTGTATGTATGTGTGTTTATTTGTTAAGACTGATTTGAATGAAATTTGGTATGCAGATAGCTGGACATCTGGAAATACATACACGCTAGGTACTTTTTACTCCAATATTCTACGAGATCAGGATAAATTTACCAAATCTCAACCGCTGGGTTTAGAATTATGAAATTTGGCACCACTTGGGAATTTTTATTTATTAGTCTTTTACCTACACTTTAACAGCTGGACGGCTTTGGATGAAATTTGCCATCTAAATGGCCAGACATCTAGAATAACATATAGGGAACTTTATATCTAAAGTACCTTGGCGACCGAGCTTCGATCGGGCTAAAACTCCAGAGATAAACCCTTCCCCGGAAACCCCCACATACCAAGTTTCATCAAAATCGTTTTAGCCGTTGCGAAGCAATTCAATGGTGGGTGTGAATTTCCTAATCCGCACTGGGCCCGCGTGGGAACTATGGCCCAAGCTCTTGTTCTGAGAGGAGGCCTGTGCCCAGCAGTGGGACGTATATAAGCTGGGATGGATGGAAAAAAGCAAAAATACCTTCTACTTAGTTCACTTTTAACTTGTATATTCGTAGCTCTGCGCTAGCTCGATACTAAAATTGGAAATTCATTCAGGGTTGCCAAATGTTTAAAATAAACTTCTTCATCATCATCATCATCATGAGCTGAGACACATAAGCTTACATTTTGTCCGGTCAGTTTACTTCATGATTCACCATGAAACTATTTCACAGTAAACGTCAAAGTGACATCGCATTAATAGGGATGTTGACTCCACCAATCAACGGACGTACTTTTTATGAGCTGTCAAAACACAATTCTCCCATAGAGTTTGAATGGCAATAGCAACTTATGACGTCACTTGTTCGCACACTCAATCAACTAACTATTTATTTGTTTTAAAGCAACAAAAATCTAATTTTGTAGTTAATCGAAAATTAATCTGGTTTTCAGGGTTAAATAAAACGTTTTTAGGGTTCCGGAGCCAAAATGGCAAAAACGGAACCCTTATAGTTTCGCCATGTCTATCTATCTGTCTGTCTGTCTGTCTGTGTGTCTGTATATCTGAAAGCTGTAATTTTGCACGGATTTATAGTTAAACTATGCCGACAAAATGGTACAATTTAAAATACAAAAAAAAATTTTTTTGGGTACCTCCATAGACGTAAAGTGGGGGTGAATTATTATTATTTATGAGTAATAGTGGCCTAAGGTATAAATATCCTAAACTTGGAAGATTCCGTATAAAATACGAAATCCTTAGAAAAATGTTACTTATTTTTTCGTAATGGCTACGGAACCCTATTTGGGCGTGTCCGACATGCTCTTGGCCGGTTTTTACTGGATCCCTATTGACAATGAAAATCGTAATGAGTTTTCCTTTGAAAAGGTTCCATGGTGACTCAAGAATTAAAGTCCTTGGCCGTACTTCTTAGTATGGTGAAGACGAAAGTGAGTAGGTATGTTGGTTTATAACGCATTCACACCTAAAGTACTCAATTGATTGTGATGAAATTTGGCAAACCATGGGAAGCATTGAAAAGTTTTTATCCCGGAAAATCTTAATTCAGGAGTTTTACTAGATTCCTGAGGGAATGTCCAAAAATTATGTTGTATCTTTGTATTTGTAGGTATAAATAAATAAAATAAATAAATAAATATCATGGGACACTTGACACCAATTGACCTAGTCCCAAACTAAGCAAAGATGGATACTAGGCAACGGATAAACATACTTATATTGATAAATACGTACTTAAATACATATTAAACATCCAAGACCCGAGAACAAATATTCGTGTTATTCACACAAATATCTGCCCCGGCCGGGAATCGAACCCGGGACCTCAAGCTTCGTAGTCAGGTTCTCTAACCACTTGGCCATCCGGTCGAATCAATATAAAAACAATACAATAGTTACAATAAAAACCTACCAAATTTTTTCGAAAGTTAACTATTCCTATTGCATAACTTTATCAAAATCGGTTTAGCTATTTTACTATGACTATGACAGGCAAACATATTTTTAGTCATAAAAGACTAGTTCATGAGTTACGTACAAACTTACAGGCCGTCGCGCCAGATATTAATGTTTGCTTATGTATACATATTTATTTATGTACGTAAAGTAGTTCCACGGTTTATATGTAATGTCTTTGCTGTGGACAGTTTTTGAAATATGTCAAAGTATGAAATGGCTAAAAATAAATAGATAGATAGATAGAAAAGTTTATTTCTGCTAAGAGTTACATTTTTAATTTACATTTGTTGTGCCAAACTACAGAGCAGTTTGTCGGCACTTTAGCTCTTGGTTTATAAAGTTACAAAACACAAGTAACGCTTAACATAGGATAGTTAGTATTAAGACTTGCTATGGTTAGTGTTATGTTATGACTTAAGACTATAAAAAGTTTTTTTTTTTTACTTAAATATTTTTTTTTAAATACTTAATAATAATAAATAAATTCATTTATTTCGGGCAACTTGGCCCATACAATAAATATCATCATTCATCTGCGGCATGGTGCCCCGGAACCGCCGAATTAATTAGTCGTATACTATACGGGTGGGTCAATCATATTTTATGCGTTGTTGTTCTGTCCCGTGACTTAGGAGACATTAATGATACGCTTTCTTAGAATAGTTATTTGTGTCACAAGGGAGCAAAATGGTGTATTTACGGCGAGGGCGTACATTAAATCCAGAATGTAGCGAATTCTATTGTAGAATCCTGAGCGTAATGAAGGATTCAAGTGTTAACGCCCAAAATTAAAATAATTTTGCTCCCGAGTGGCTCATACAACTTTTCACATCGAGCATTAAGAAACTTGAAAAAAAAAGTACATATTATTAAAGAAAACTAGCATAGAAAATGGCGTGGTTTTACAATTATCAACTTCAAAAAATGGCAATTTGCAATAAAACACTTAGAAAAGCCTTGAACAGAAAAGTTGCACTTTGCTCCCTCTCGTTAGGGAGGAAAAGTTACTTTTCTGAAGAAGAGGTGTGAAAAAATATATGCAATGTTACTCTTAGCATGCTGAACCATGAAAGGATTGCCTTAAAACTATCATAACTCCCAACTTTGAGTAGATTTATAACCCATAAAATCATACTTTTAATAACTCAGAGGATGGCAAAAAGCTACACTAAAAATTTAATTGACCCACGAAAAAAATACTGTAAGCAAATAAAGCAAATAATTAATAATAAAGCAAATTATTAACCAAATATAATAATAATACTTAAGTATAAAAATAATAACTCATTTTAAGGTTACTTGTCTAAACATGGTTTTATTAATAGAACATAACACAATCCAAATACACAATTAAATTTAACTAGGTATTCAGATAAAAACGCAAACATATTTTTCGGGGATGACAAATCGATCTAGCTTGGTCTTATCTCTGGGAAAACACTGGTTACCGAGTTTTAGCTCGAGCGGAGCTCGGTCGATCAGGTACTGTCACTTATGAGAGAGTTCGATGTCAAATTACAATAAGTCCTATAAAGGACACTGGACCGTAGGAGACTAAAACATAAATAGATGCTGACAAAGGAACTAGTCATTTCGTGAACGCCGCGGTTTCGTGAACTGTCCGCTGCGCTGGTAATACCAACCCAACAATGAGGTAGCTGTTTATACGTCTGGCTACGGCTGGCGGTTGAGATTGGCTTACATGGAAATTATCATTATTACCTTTTCCTAAGGCCTCCTCTTAGAATGAGAGGGCTTGGATCGTTCCCACGTGGGCACAGCACCAACGAATTGCTTCGCAGGTTTTCTCACGATGTTTTCTTTACCGTAAAGCTCGTGGTAAATTTCCAATGTTATTACGTGAACTGGGCACAGGCCTCATCTCAGAATGAGAGGGCTTGGACCGCAGATCTCACGCGGACCTCGTGCGAATTCGGAATTCAACTACGTTTATATTTTTTTCAGAATATTACCATAATTTACGTAAAATATATTTTTTTCCGTATTTTTTAACTCGCAATGCAAAAAGTAGGGCTGTTATAAATTTCGCGCCAATATGTGTCTTTCGTAGCTCTTGAGTTTGAACGGGTACTTTTTTACTATGTTAGCTTTTAACCGACTTCAAAAAGAGGAGGTTCTCAATTCTATTGTGTTTCACGTCATTTATGAATAGATAAGTTACACTCCAAGGGGTGGTGGTGGCTTTATTCAGGATTGTAGAAGTACGTCAGTTTTATAAATTTTCAATTTTATAGTTTTACTTACCATACAAGGTTTTCTCGCGGTGTTACTTGTAGAAACGAGCAAGTGGGTCTCCTGATGGTAAGAGATCACCACCGCCCATAAAAATCTGCAACACCAGAGGCATTGCAGACGCGTTGCCAACCTAGAGGCCTAAGATGGGATACCTCACGTGCCAGTAATTTCACCGGCTGTCTTACCGGTTTCGTCACGATGGCATTAATGAAAATAATATCGTTTTAAACACAGCCGTCGCCATGTGGCCCGAGCGGTTGCTCCAATACGCAGTTTGTCAAACATTTGAAACGAACCACTTCCAGGAATTTGGATCAAATCAATAAATAGGAGCGCATCGGGTGACAGCGCGGCGTTGCTTGCCTTTTACAATTATATGTTTTGGTAATATTGCTCCATCGATATAATATTGTATGTTAATAAACTCTATTGTACAAAAATAGAGAAACAAAATCAACAAAACATTGAGATCATGTACAAACGCGAACTTATCTCGTTAAAAGTTCTCTACCATTCAAACTTTGAGTGGATGAAAGGAGCATTCAGTTACTTATCTATAGTGAGTTTTAAAAAAAATAGTTCAAAATTTCTCTTTCTCTTTTCTTTCTTTCACTTCTCGTGATCGAATTGAGTTGAAATATGGTAAAAATATGTAGATTGGATGACGAGTGCAAGTACAGCCGACAATAAGTTTTTAATGAAAATTTGTAATTTAAAGTTGAATATTTCGCAAAAAAAATCAATGAATCGAAAAATCGTCTTAGCAAACCCCTAATGATTTTAAAAGACCTATCCAAAGATACCCCACACTATGGGGTTGGATGAGAAAAAAAAAACACGCCCACTTTACGTCAATGCGAGGTACCCCAAAAAAAATTTATTTTTCGTTTTTTATTTTACCATTTTGTCGGCATAGTTTACATATATATCCGTGCAAAATTACAGCTTTCTAGCATTGATAGTACGAACAGACAGACATGGCGAAAGTATAAGGGTTCCGTTTATGCCATTTTGGCTCCGGAACCCTAAAAAACTACTGTATCCTCATTTAACATAAGTCGGTTTCTATCCCGGGAAACTTTAAAGTTCCCACAGGTCTCTTATGAAGTTACGAACAAGTGCAATTCCATACTAAGATAATAAATGCGAAAGTGTGTGTATGTGTGTATGTTTGTCCGTCTTTCGCGTCGAAACGGAGCGACGGATCGACGTGATTTTTGGCATAGAGATAGTTTATGGCCCAGAGAGTGACATAGACTACTTTTTATACCGGAAAAACGCATAGTTCCTGAGGGAACAGCGCGCGATTACCGAATTACACGCGGGCGAAGCCGCGGCCAAAAGCTAGTTTAATACAACCTCGTAAGACCCACGTCAAATTTCGATTACCTAATAGAATTTGAAACTTAATGCCAATCAAGAAAATTCAGATTGCACGCTGTCATCGTTCATCCACCATCACCTCTCATATTTCGTTTTCTAGAATTTTTTTACCGTACAACGGCAAAAACTACTAGACACTGGCAAAATTGTCCTCCGATGGACAGAGCCATATTTTTTTAAAGAAACAACAACAACAATGCCAATCAGTAAAAGTTGACATTTGCTTTGACGTAGGAATGTCCTAAATCGGTATGTCCTAAATCGGTAGTAAATACCTACTATAAGTTATCTGTGCCTAAATTTAGGACGGTGGGTCCTTACGAGGATAAGATTACTAGAACTCTTTATGTGTAGAATAATTTGATGCATTCAGTGGATAGATAATAATCGGAACCAGAAATCAATAACATACACAGCACGGCTGCAGGTTTTAAAGAAAAAGACCTAATATGGTATCATGACAGAAGACAAAATTCAAGTGCAGTGCAGTGGTGGTGGTGTGGTAGGACCTTGTGCAAGGTCCGCCCGGATTGCTATCACAATCTTGCTCGCTAATCCTGCCGTGAAGCTGCAGTGCTTGCACTGTTGAGTTTCGGCGTGGAGAGTAAGACAGCCGGTGAAATTACTGGCACTTGAGGTATCCCATCTTAGGCCACTAGGTTGGCAACGCACCAACATACCAGGGGTATTGCAGATGTGTATGGGCGATGGTGATCTCTTACCATCAGGAGCCACACTTGCTCGTTTGCCAACCAGTCGAATAAAAAAATGTATTTTAAATACAATAAATCGTTTTTTTATTCCTCCCACATTTTCTATGCCAAAGTCTTTACAAATACGTTTGTTTATGCAAATGTGCTGTGCTGACCTCTGTCTCCGTTTCCATTGTATAGAAGTGTGACAAAATATTTTAGAAAGTGTCCATTTATCTAAGAAAATCTTTCGGCTAATGAGGGCTATCGCGTATGAATTCGCCGCTAGAGGCGCTAGTGTAGCGTGAGGTCTCTGAAATGTCAAATCTCATAGTTTTTGGGTGAGCTACGCGGGTTTATTTATAAGTAGAATAATTTTGTGAATATCTTGCATTACCTGATGTCCTCCCTTTTTTCCGAACAAAACGGGACTACGCGACACTGTGGTCGCTCGATATTTTTATGGTAAGTTCGGTTTTAAGGTGTATTAAATATGATTTTAATCTAAACTTTGTTTTCACGCCCGTAATAACAGACTTTGAAAGCCACACTAAAAAAAAGAAAAACACAAAAAAACGATAGCCCTCATTATTCGACAAATGAGGACTACATGCGCCCTCTTTTGAACATGTTATGAAACATTTTTGGGAATTTGAGATTGAAGACTATCATCGCCATCTATTCAAGAGTTTTGTAAACACTTTCTTGATTGTGTAGTAAGAGTCATCTATTGATAGGTAGTAACAACAATAAGCTTTAAGCTAGCACCATTGTTAAACAATTTTGCTACTCAGTTACATTTTTATTTCATTCATTACACGAATTACTTTTCATTTAAAATTTAGTTATGTCATCTTGGCCTATAAGGTCTCAATTATGTAACTTGATTTTTATTAATTTCAATATTCGTGTTCGTGTTGTAGTTTTAAAGATTTTGATTGACCGCCATCTATCGGTTGTGTCGTTCCAATAGAACGCAGCTGCATTGGGAACAGCCTTACACAACTAAGTATAGATTCTAATCGTGTATAGATGTCGCTACTGGTTAGGTAATTACTTTACGATTAAATTTCAAATTGCAAATTGTAAGAAGTTTAATAGCTATTGAATGAGGGCTATCGTTTTTGTCTCACTAGATGGCGCACTGTTGCGTGAGGTTTTTAAGTATGGCTTTCAAAGTCTGTTATTACGGGCGTGAAAACAAAGTTTAGATTAAAATCATATTTAATACACCTTAAAACCGTACCATAAAAATATCGAGCATGCCACAGTGTTGCATAGTCCCCGTTTTGTTCGGAAAAAAGGGAGGACAAAGGTTTCCGAAAGACAAAACTGTCTCAAAACACAGACATTCATTGCCCCGGAACGCATTTTTGCCATAATTAATTTCAGATATTGCAAAATATTGACAAAATTATTCTAATTATAAATAAACCCGCGTAGCTCACCGCAAAACTATGAGATTTGACATTTCGGAGCCCTCACGCTACACTAGCGCCTCTAGTGGCGAATTCATACGCGATAGCCCTCATTTCGTCGATTAGTGTGGCAAAATTGTTGCCAGAAAAGAAAAGTAGGCACTATACCGGAAGTAGCTAGTTCCTGAACGCAGCCTGCAGCCCACACTTTTACCGGTGACGGTGACATTTATTATAGCAGAAATTTGACAATATTGCGATTGCGATGCGAATATTCTTAACACTTGTTTACATAATAAATACGGTATAAGGCGTTTAAAAACTTGGGTAGATTTATAATTTATCAACAGTGTTGTTATTAAATATTCCAACGTGGAGTCCGAAGGGAGCGGTAAGTAATTTGTTTATATTTGGTTGAACGCAAAACGCAGAACTGCTTCCAATTTTAGATGTTCTATTTTTGCGTGGATGTTAAAAATCGATATGAATTAGGTCACAAGTTGACGAACGATTTTTAAAGTTATTTAAAGCCAGCGCTGTTTAATATTAACTTGAAAATAGTCTGTTAATAGAGTTGCGACATATTTTATATTGTAGTAAGTAAGTACTAAATTAAATCATAGATTTTATACCATATGGTACAACCGGCAAAAAAGTAATCCATCCATTCCAGTAACTAATTTTTAATAAAAAAAAAAAAAATTATAAACATTAATTCAATTAATTACCTGATATTATTGGAAGATATTGAAACTATATATCAATTTATTAAAATTATTGATCCAGCTCATGATTATTATTCAAAAAGATCAAACTATTTAGTTGGACAGTTCCTGACTTTAAATAAAATTGTGAGTTGAATCAATTCTGTAATTTTATATGTTACCCTCACAAGGCAACAGGTATCTCATTTTAGACATTTAATATTAACCTGTGAACATGTGAAAAATTATTTCATATATATGTTGGTAATACTCTTACTCTTTCGTTTTTTTAGCATTACTAGGCATCATAGTTTTCATCGCACGGTAAGATGTTAGCGAGCCATGGAGTCGACATTAGCAATAAAATTAAACTCATATTCATACTCATACTCAATCATTTCTTCAAGTAGTGATTTTAATTTTATAATCGAGGACAAGAATGTTGACGAGTAGGTATATACCTATGAGCAAAAATACTGCATCACTTCCCATACAAAGTTGTATGAAAATTGAAACGTTATGATCCTATAATCTTGTCTTTGTGTTTACGACTCAGGGTCAAATAGTTTGTAACACCCAAAGTTCAATCACCAAATAAAAATAATATTTAATAATATAATAATTTTAATTATAATTTGATTTGTTATAAAAATAAATGTATACAAAGTGCATAAAAAGACATTGAATATATATATATTTTTTAATTCTGATAAAAACTGGCTAAGTCAAATCTAACCTACTTTAAGATCTCACACTTTTAAATAACAGCAATTTCTATAGATATCCAATAAAGCAAAGAAATAGAGTTTAATACTTGTTCATAATGTTATTTTGTTCCTATAAATACATATTTGAATAACATATTGCTCATGATTTTTTAACACAATCGCTATAAAGGCATTTTAGAATTAAATAAATGAGTGAGTATGAGTATGAATACGAGTTTAATTTTATTGCTAATGTCGACTTTATGGCTCGCTAACGTCTCACCGTGCGTTGAAAACTCCAATGCCTAAGCATTACAAAAAGGGCAAACAATCTTGACGAGTCTTTATTATTATTTTTTTTTAAAAGTAACTATTACTTAATACTTATGTTATTGTTACATATTTGCTGGAACTTATTTATTTAAAATGTTTTTCAATAAAAAGACATATCCTATTCTATCCATTCCGAACGCAAAAAAAAATTAAGTACAGTGATGTGAGGGATACCAGGAACACATCATTATCATATATCTGTATGTGTAAAATAATTTAAAAAAATTAAATCATTGCCTTTTAATTAAAATACCTCTTTCCACTTCTCATGAATAAACTTCATATTATTTATTTTCGTTCTAGGCAACATGAATAAAAATATGTCGCTAAAGTCGAACTTTCAAGTTGACAGACGCGTCTATTGGCATTATTGTTTTATGACATGCAAACGATTATCAACTTTAGGGTGGTAGACCACATATTTGGCTGATAGTACAGAACTCTAGATATCAGCTTTGGTTGCATATAGATGTTTTGGTGGAACACTAGAATTAATCCTGCTAATATAAATGCGAAAGTTTGGAAATCTGTTTCTTTGATTGTTACCTCATCACGTCTAAACTGCTGAAGCGATTTTGATGAAACTCGGTACAGAAATAGTTTGAATCCCGGGGAAGGACATAGGATAGTTTGTTTATACTCTTTATTTTACAAAAAATAAATAAGTACAAAAAAGAAAGTGCTAAGTACAAAGGCGGACTTATCCCTGAAGGGATCTCTGCCAGTCAACCTTTGAGTGGTAGAGAAGAGCAATAAAAAAAATAAGGATCGACAAACAGAGCAAAACATTTCGGGATATTTTTTATCCCGAAAAATAGCATAGTTCCCGCGGGATTCTGGAATTCTGCGCTGCAGAGTCGCGGGCAACAGCTAGTCTTAAATATAACCTATTTTTCCATCCAGAAATATGCGCGGGCGAGAGCTGGCGCGGCGTCGCGCGCTCTCCCTCGCACGAGTCCGTCACCACGGACCTCTCTCTCTTCAGCGTGTCGAGCGCCGCCTCCGACGCCCGCGTACTGCGCCTGCTCGCCAGCAAGGTAACAGCGCCATCTAGTGATCGCCACAAGCTATGCCATCAGTGAACGACGCAGAAGTGGTGATTCTGCGGCGTTCACTCCGCCACAGACAGTGCCCTCTAGTATTCGCCACAGACAGCGCCATCTGTGGATGCTACAGAGTAAGCCACCAGGGACTTCCAGCGCTCCAGCGTTGTCTCCTGCGTTTGCGTTCCACAACTGCTAGAGAACAGCGCCTTCTAGTGAGCGCCACAAACAGTGCCATCACTGAACACCACAGATCTCTACGGTGTCTCCAGCTCTGCCTCCAGCGCCTTCGTCCAATACCTGCTCGATTA
>NC_133497.1:9581524-9616373 GCF_025370935.1 Choristoneura fumiferana | reverse complement strand
GTTATCGCGCGTTGTTCCCTCGGAATAGTGCATTTTCCGGGATAAAAAGTAGCCTATGTCACTCTCTGGCCCATAAACTATCTCGATTTGCAAAAGTCACGACGATCCGTCGCTCCATTTCACGGGAAGACGGACAAAACAACAAGGGCCAATCAACTTTTACGACACTAATCTGGTCCGCGACATTTTTTCAAAACAATTGCAGTTTTTGTAAGTAAACATGTTTTATCCATAATTTAAGTAGATGGTTGTACATGAATTACATGCCATTCCTACATAAGTTCAACCTTATAAACCGTGAAATATATTGTTGGAAGTACGATTTTTTGGTAACGCCCAGAGACATTTTGTAAACGCAGAGACGCCCAAAGTGTCGGTAAAATAGTTGATTGACCCGACAAACACACTTTCGCATTTATAATATTAGTATGGATTAGTATAACTTAATTGTTTTTTTTTTAGGCGGGCCAGGGTCCGGATCCGACGTTGAGGGTAGCAGCCCCAACCCTGAGGGCAAACTGCAGAAGTAAGTGCTAACACTAATTTACGGACAATATAATATCTAATATACTTTTCATTGCTAAGACACACCAACAAACACGGAACAAAAAGTTAATAAATTAGTTTCAATTTTTTTTTAAGAGAGAGAGAGAGAAACATTTATTTACACATATTCGATACACATAAAAAACATTAGATGGAAAGAATAAAAATAACATCGAATTAATAAAGTGGCCCCACTCAGCATAATGTTACGGCAAGCCGCAACGCTGTTTTTCAGTGGGGACCCATTTTAAAACATACAACACTATGATGACACGAAAGCCAGCGAATAATATTTATTCTGAATTTATTTTTAACCGACTTCAAAAAAGGAGGAAGTTCTATGTTCAATGTTTGTATTTTTCTTTTTATGTATGTTTGCCGATTACTCAGTCATTTGTGGACCGATTTTCAAAATGACCAATGGAACTCGTCAAAGCTAAGTACCTAAGGCTCGCTCGTCTATAAACGATCATTATTAATATACCTAGATAAGCGACTAGAAGAAGCTTTAAGTTAATGATTCTTTCGAACTGATCTGATGCTGAAGCCGGAAGGTTAGGCAACGGAACTCTGTATTAAAACAACGTAACTAAGCCGTGTTTGGACTTCATGGAATCGTTGTGAGATGTACTTTGGCTATGAATCACTAAAAAGTGAGAAATAAACAAAATTTTTAACAAAAAAGTAAAACCGACTCCAAAAAAATAACAAAAAATGGAACCGACTATAAAACCTTGAAAATATTTTTCTAGCACTAGGTACCTACTAGCTCGAAGTCGGTGTCTCAGCAGCTCGGTGGCTCAGAGCTAGTAGGTACCTAGTGCTAGAAAAAATTTTCAAGGGTTTTATAGTCGGTTCCATTATTTGTTATTTTTTAATTTTTTTGGAGTCGGTTTTACTTTTTGTTAAAAAAAAATCTTTATTAATAACTTGTATATCTTACAGACGCCCCTCCGGCCTGCCCCTGCAGAGTACGGACGCGTGCAAGTCGCTGCTGGCGGGCTGCGCGGCGCTCTGCGCAGCCCTGGGGCTCCGGCGTCGCTCAGCGCCGGAGACGTCGCCGCCGAGACCGCGCCGCCGCAGCGCAGGTAACACGCACCAGTGTTGATGGTGCTCAGGACAGTGAGAATCTTTCAAATCATTTATTCTGTAAAAACAGGCCGCAATGGGCACTTTTACCCGTCATTTTTTAGGGTTCCGGAGCCAAAATGGCAAAACCCTAAAAAGTTTCGCCATGTCTGTCTGTCTGTCTGTCTATCCGTCCGCGGCTTTGCTCAGGGACACATTATAAGCTATTAAAAAAAAAAAAAAAAAATATATATATATATAACTATGCCGACAAAATGATACAATAAAAAATTAAAAAAAAATTTTTTATGGTACACCCATAGACGTAAAGTGGGGGTGGTTTTTTTTTCTCATCCAACCTTATAGTGTGGGGTATCGTTGGATAGGTCCACCATTAGGGGTTTGCTAAGACGATTTTTCGATTCACTGATTTTTTTGCGAAATATTCAACTTCAAAGTACAAATTATCATTAAAATCGAACCAGTTGGATTCAATTCAGGATGGTAGTAAGTATATCAAACTTACAAGGAAAACTATAACGGCTAAGTTTGCTTGAAAATTATTAGTAGTTTAAGAGTAAATAGCAGCCTAAGATATTTTATACCTAAACTTGGAAGATTCCGTATAAAATACGAAATCCTTAGAAAAATATTACTTAATTTTTTCGTAATGGCTACGGAACCCTATTTTGGGCGTGTCCGACACGCTCTTGGCCGGTTTTAAAACTACCAGCGCTTTCGGAAAGACCATCATTGCCAAGAAGAATGCGCCGCAAGAAACTTGGCAGAAAGTCATTTTTTCAAAATAAAATACTTAAAAACTACAGTACTTATACAATGAAAGAAAAAATACAAAAAAGAATAATAATAATAATAGGATGTACGAGGTCCCTTAGTTACAAAACTACACTAACTATATCTACGGGAGACCCCTTAAATATTTATCCATACAACAAACGTGTTTATTTTTTTTTTTTTAAGGCAGTCAGTTACTTTTTTTCCCGGTGAATGCGGTTTTTTTTTTAAAGCAGGTTTCCTAGCGATGGTTCTTGACATGTTTCATCAAAATCGGTGCAGCCGTTTCTGAGATATTGAACTTTGAAGTGACAATGTCGGGGGGTTAGGTTATTATTTAAGTTTTTTAAGGCAGTCACATTTTTTATACTATTCCTTTTCATTTCATAATGTGTATGTGTGTGTGTCTGTGTGTGCAGCGCAACTTCGGAGGTGGGCCTCTGCGCCGCCCTGGAAGCCCTAACGCTCAGCACGGCGTCCCGGTCCTGCAGCACTTGGGTCGCGGGTTCGTATTTCAACTTGTTCTGTACGCGTCTAAATGCTACTTAATAAAATGAAATGTTTGTATGAATAAACTGATCATTGATTGGAGCGTTTAGTTTTTTACGAATTGACAAGATTTCATTTTTTTGAACACCTGCAAATTACTACAGGAATCGAAAGAGTTTTGCCTCCTGAACATGGGAAATAGTTATTTATGTGGCTGGTGCATAATGAGAGGCATTAAAGTACGAGTGTGGTTTTAAATCACACGAGTGTTTTAATGCCTGATTATGTATAGCCGCATACATAACTTTATCTACATGCATATCATAAGTTTTCTATAATATGTTCATATATGGCCTGTATTTTGACTTTGACTTGACTTGACTTTGACTATGACTGACTTTGACTTTGAATAATAATTATTATCTACATGCATGTTATAAGTTTTCTACAATATGTTACAGATATGCATTGTTAAAAAAAGTATAACCGATACTCTAATGTAAACATTAAGATGCACCCGCAATACCAGGTTTCTAATAAAACCATTTGCTAGTCGTTCTGACATATAATAGGGAATTATGATATGCATGTAGATAAAAACAACGTTAACATTAGTTGATTATACAAACAAGCGCATAAAACGCGCCATTTTATCCTAGACTTTTGTATACAGCCGAACCGCAGAACGTGAACATGTATAACTTACATTCTCCTTTTCACTTCGATTGCGAGGAAATTAAACAGCAACAGTAGAAAGAACCTTGTACATGTCGCGATGAGCGCTTTTCTGCATTAAAACACTTACATATATGTCGCACCGGCGTAACTGTTTGCACATGCAGTTACAGAGTAGCAAAAGGAAAGTCGCTAAAATGCACTGATGTACAAATCCGGAACGCGACAGCTGAATCAAGAAAGATTCTAAAGTGGTTTCTTTAATAGAGCGTTAACATTACCTAACTTAATATGTCTGTGTGTCAGTGGGCGGGTCGCAGCTACCGTCCCCGCAACGAGCAACCCCGCGCCACCCGCGCATCGACTGCTCACTGATAACAAAAAGGTATCACTCACTAACTCATCGCTCACTAACTCATAACGCACTTTCACACTCTTCTCACTCACTACCCCATAGCGCACTCACTAAATCGTCGTACACTCGCAAACTTATCAAAATCGTCAATAAACAATAATAATCTACCTACGACTTTTAAACGCAACTTGAAAATAGCTGCAACTACCGTTAATTGAAACCGGTGTTGTTCTCAGGTGTTAATTAAGTAATTGTTAATTAAAGTTAGTTTATGTGCCAATTATAACCTACTATGTAAGCCATTCTAGCTAGCCTGAGTCAACGGGGGCAGGCTGAAAATCAAGCATAAGCTGAGCCTGTTCCTTTTTCCACACAGTGCAAGGGACTGCCAAACACATTCTATATTAGTTTATTGTTTATTTGAATGCGGTGTGCCTATCTGTATTGTTATGTTGGCAAATACCTAATCAATCTTCTTCTTCTAACTTATCGCTCACTAACTCGTAACGCACTTTCACACTCTTCTCACTCACTCACTAAATCGTCGTAAACTCGCAAACTTATCAAAATCGTCAATAAACAATAATAATCGACGTACAGTCGAACCATTTTGATTCCTAACCTACCGTAGAACGTTCTCGCAGTAAGTGAAAATAAGTTCCCTTGTCAAGCAATGCGATGTCACTATGTCTTTTCCTGCGAAAAGGTTCCACAGTGAATTACGATTCAGTTGGTTCGAGAGTGCAATCGCAAAATCGCAATGGCCCTTTTGCACTACTGCAGCGCACACAACAATTGAAAGTTTTTTTTTTTTTTTGTTCGACTGGATGGCAACGAGCAAGTAGTCTCCTGATGGTAAGAGATTACACCGCCCATAGACAACTACAACACAGGGTATTGCAGATGCGTTGCCAACCTAGAGGCTAAGATGGAATACCTCAAGTGCCAATTATTTCACCGGCTGTCTTACTCTCCCACGCGAAACACAACAGTGCAAGCACTGCTGCTTCACGGCAGGATTAGCGAGCAGATGGTGGTAGAAATCCGGGCGGACCTTGCACAAGGTCCTACCACCTGCAAAAAAGTTAGGACTGTTCTTTTTTTCTAATTTCTGTATTTTTTATGTGTGTGTTTTTGCAGTAAACAAATAAACGTTTTATCTGTTAAGGATTCCATGGACAGACCACAGCGCACTAAATATCGATCCTGGAGCAACTAAAAATAGAGAGTGCTCAGCGTCTGTCTACCATCTGCCTGCAGCGTATGCGATGCTTTGGACACATTGCTCGCAGAGATGCTAGCAATATGGAACGCCTGATGGTCACAGGGAGGTTGAGGGTAAAAGACCCAGAGGCCGGAGCCCAAGAGGTCGTTTGATCAGATCTCAGAGCAGATCAACCTACCAATCAGCGCTGCACTCCACCAGGCAGCTGATCGTAACCGATGGAGAACTGCTGTTGACAAGCTGAAACGGAGTCACGATCCTCAGCAATGAGGGAGCGATTGAGAAGAGATCAAAATGATCACTCACTCATTTACTACGTCATCACTCACTTTCTACCTTATCGCTCACTCACATCACTACTCACTGAGTACTTTATCAGTACTAAGCTTCCCTCACTAACAGGCCACTTGCGTTCGTCCTCAGATCCGCCAGAACTACATAAAGCGACGGCTGCTCACAACCTACAAGGCCTTGGAGCGCATGTCACAGCTGAAATTCAATCTCGACAAGTTAGAGGTAAGTCCTGGTTACTATTCTTACTTAATGTATATTTTAAGGGTTAGATTAGATTAGATTTATTTGTAAAAATACATTATAAACACAAGAAATTCACAAAAGGATCGTCAAATGTGTGACGACAGATGGCTAAGTTGTTTAGAGAGCCTGACTACGAAGCTTGAGGTCCGGGTTCGAACCGGCCGGTGCAGATATTTGTATGAATAATACGAATGTTTGTTCTCGGGTCTTGGATGTTTATATGTATTTGTGTATGTATTTATCTATCTAAGTATGTTTATCCGTTGCCTAGTGTCCATAGTACAAACTTTGCTTAGTTTGGGACTAGGTCAATTGGTGTCAAGTGTCTCATGATATTTATGATATCTTATTACAATAAATTGTCAACCAGAATAAAAAATAAAAACTAGAATTTAGAATGTCAAATTAGAATTCAAATCAATAATAATAATTGAAAGCAAAACAAGAATATACTAGTCTAAGTCAAATTTATGCAATAGGAACAATCAATCAATCAAAAAAAAAAAGTATTGAATGTCTCGTGTTCCCGCGGCATCGCACACGTAAATCATTAGGTCCAGCAGCTGAATTGAAATTTCGGAATTCCCGAAAGTTAAATCATGGTTTTCATTGACGTTACATTAAAAACAGTCATGCCAAATTTCATGACTCTAAGCCCAGGGGTTGTTATTTCG
Source organism: Choristoneura fumiferana (assembly GCF_025370935.1). Classification (NCBI taxonomy): domain Eukaryota; kingdom Metazoa; phylum Arthropoda; class Insecta; order Lepidoptera; family Tortricidae; genus Choristoneura; species Choristoneura fumiferana. Next base: position 9,610,009 of record NC_133497.1, on the reverse strand, counting down.
TGATTTTATACCTATCCGTGGAATATCGGAAAATAAGTAGCCTATGTTTTATCTAGATGTCCAGCTATCTACATACCAAATTTCATCCAAATCCGTCCAGCCGTTTCAGCGTGAAGAAGTAACAAACATACTCACTCACAAACTTTCGTATTTATAATATTAGTAGGATAGGATTGAACTTAATCAATAATCATCAACATCTGTTGAAATAGTACATTGTGTCTTAAGGGCGGTAAATAGGAATTACGAACGAGATTCTATTAGAAGCCCGAAGTCGAAGACTGAGGGCTTTAATGAGTCGATGTTCGTAATTCTAGTACCGCCGTGCGACATACAATGTTTTTCATCACATTTGCGAGTAAAATTGTATATTTGTAAAAGAAAAACTAATATTTTTTCAAAAATTGCCGATACCGCTGACTGCGCTCTTGGTAGCGCCGCCTTACCAGCGTGCGTGTCATGTGGTTGCAGCAGCGCAGCAGCACCATCAGTACGGGCATTGACTCATTGACCGTCCTGGGCTTCATGGCAAGCACATTAAGGTCGAGGTTTTATTTGGAGGGTTGCAACCAAGGTAGCCTGCATGTTACGACACTGTTTACGAGCAAGTGTGATGAAAAAATAATCAAAAAATGAGCGATTGCAGTTTGCATGTCATATCTTTCTAGAAAAATTCTATGGCCGTTGAAGCATATGAATGACCTCAAAGTCTGTGACTGACTTCTCTGTCTAATTGTCAATTTTTAACGTCCATATCTTCGTGTTTTTAATGTATACAAAGGCTTTAAAGTTGAGATGCGGCAGCAATACTGAGTTAAGACACTAACTTTAGTTAAAATGTTCAGTTTTTAGTTGTCTACATACTGTTTAATTTTCTTTAAGCATAAAGGATTCATATTCGTAAAAAAACAACATGCGAAAGTTTCACTTTGCAAATTAGTACCCTACGAACTGTATGGAAAAAGTTTTATTTGATTTGTGGGTGTTCTAGTACTCTAACCTTAGTTGGTCTCAAAGAGTGTTTTAATCGTTTGATAGAAGCATTAAAAAAAAAGTCAAATCTGTCGATTTTCTCGCTGACTGTACATTTAATCAAAAATCTGTGAATGTCGATTGTCATCACTCAAAAAGCTAGTAAAGGTCTCCTAAGAGCATTTTCGCGTAGCAGCAAGGGATCTAGTAGCTGCCCTTGCTGCCCCATCTCAACTTTCCACCCTGTATATGTATGTATGTGTGGAATTTTGCTAGCTAAATTTGACCCAGTTCTAGTTGTCGGATTGTCATGAAATTTGGCATACTTATGTAAATAGCGTGAGAGTGCAATAATCTGGTAGTGACATCCTGGTGGTCCGGCCAGGATCGTCTCCGCAGGACGGAACTCTTCGACGGTTAACAGCATCGACTTGAAATTTGGTATCCAAATGTAATGTGGGTGACAGTGCAAATACCTACAGTCAACAAAAAGTACATTCAGCAAAAAACTTATTTATAACTGGATTCCACGAAGATGGAAACTTACATCCATCGTCTCGTGTGTTTTAGTCCCGTTTGTGGTATTTTGACTACTGTGTAAGATGTTAGTGCGTCTATTTCCTTGTCAGGCGGCGGCGGTGGCGTCGGCGCTGGCCGGCCCGGGACCCACCACGCTGGCCGTGCCCGCGCGACCGGTGACCGCGCGCATCCACCACCCAGGTACACAGACACACACACACAGAGAGACACACTCACAGACATAGGTAATACCTAACGGTGGTCCCACGCGGAAGATTTTTGAAGAAGAGGGGTCCTATTTTTAGTCCATTACATTGAGTCCGACATACGGGATGGCTGTCCTATGATACAACGTATTTTTTCACCCTAGAAAAAAAACACTCACAGACACACTCACTTACACACACAGACAACCTTTTCAAGATCAAGAGAGAGAGAGAGAGACGCTTCTCATCAGACATTCATGACACTTCATACAGACAGACTAGACAAGCGAGAGAGAGAGAGAGTGAGAGACCACACTACACTGATGCGTTTGGAGCTCAATCAAAGTTCATCCTCAGAGTAACCCAACCATTCACTATGCTACTAACCGGCTGTTTCGCCATCCATTGATTAGTGTTAACTGGCGGTGAGGTGTGATGCCGTCTCTATTTGTTTAGAGACGGAGACGGTATCACATTTAACCGTCGGTTAACGCTAATTAATGGATGGTGAAACAGCCCCTAAATGTTAGACTAACAAACTGTAGCCATCATTTAAATAATTTATCACTCCTAATACTATATTTTTCTTAAAAGAACTACCTACAAAATTTCTTATAAACATTAATCGTCACATAAAACTATACTATGTTCGTTCAAAGTCAAAGTCAAAGTCAAAATATCTTTATTCAATTTAGGCTATACAAGCACTTATGAATGTCAAAAAAAATCTACCACCGGTTCGGAAAAACCTCTGCTTAGAAGAATCCGGCAACAACTCAACGAGGTATAATATTTTTTTTTAAACAGATTTACAATATTATTAATGATATGTATACCATCACAAGTATTTAACACAACTTATTTTTTAACACAGTAGTTCGCTATTTGAAGGGATCGCTAATGCGGATCGGATTATTTCCAAATATTGTCCATGATATAATCATTAACTTTATAATACGCCTTTGATATTAATGTCTTTTTGACAATAGATCTGATCTGAAAATAAAACCCATATAAAACCCATACTGTTGTACTATTGTACCTTATTATTTCCAAGCATTCCAAAGCTTCGAGACGCAACCCCTTGCCGCATTAATGTAACACTTCATATCCGAGTCTAAAAAAACGATTTGATTCCAACAAATCGCATAATCAATTTTTTTTTTTCAAAATAATTCGTTAAGAGCGTTTATACCTGCTAAGCTGGCAACGTTGCATTTTTGTTAGTTTTTCTCGATTATTCAACAGGATAGAACACTTCTTAATATATAATTCGTGAGATACATTTTTTTCACCCTGCATGTTTATTTTGTGGAGCCGTGGTGGCCGAGTGGTTTGACCTATCGCCTCTCAAGCAGAGGATCGCGGGTTCAAACCCCGGCTCGCACCTCCCGAGTTTTTCGAAATTCATGTGCGGAATTACATTTGAAATTTACCACGAGCTTTGCGGCGAAGGAAAACAAGCGTGGGAACTACTGCCAAAGCCCTCTCTTTCCGAGAGGAGGCCTGTGCCCAGCAGTGGGACGTTTATAGGCTGGGATGATGATGATGTTTGTTTGTGCAGAGGCAGCGCACCTGGCTCTGTCTGCGGCGGACTTGGCTCGCGAGCGCGGGCGGCCCCTCACCAAATATGAACGGAACATGATGATATTCAACTGGCTGCATACCCTCGACGAACCTGCCCCCTTCTAGGACCCGCGAGCTGGAAGACACCCACTGATGACCAGAAGGCCTCCCTGTTAGAACGCCGAAATGAACGACTCGCGGTTGGTTCGATCGTTATCCTAAAATCGTTATTTCTTAGCAGCAATATTACCGTTCGCATTTCTAGAGTGCTTTTTTCCCGATTAGATTTTATTATTTATTAGAATTAGAAACAGGTAGATTTGTTTAGATTGATTTTTGGAGTATTTTTGTATTTTTTATTTCAACTCCAAATTTTTGTTACTTTTACGCTCATCCCGTAAAATCCATATCGAGAAACAAAAAAAAAGCGTTAAAGTAACAAAATTTGGACTTGAAATAAAAAATATACAAAAAGACTCCAAAAACCAATCTTGCGACATCTCTTGTCCGGGTGAGTGGTTAGTTCCAATGGAGTGCTGAAAGTTTCTCGATGAGGGCTACAGCATAGATGTCGCTAGTGTCGCTGCTTAAGTGACTAAATAAGAAACAAACAAGCTGAGATACATATCTCCATGGACCACATGGTCCAGTGGTGGTGTAGCGGTATAGCACGCAGCACGGATTGCTGAGGCCCTGGGTTCGATTCCCAGTGCTGGTCTCTTTTTCTGGTTTTTCTATGCATCTATGTTTCAGTTTGTATTTTCGATAGGTAGATTTAGGTTATGTCAAGTTCGCATTGGCCCGAAGGGCCAAATCCACAGAACGCAACTTTGTCGACACTATTTCTGTGTCCATTAAAATTGGGAAAGATCGCGATTGTGAAAATAAGATTCAGTAAAAAAGTATATTAGGAAAAAAAGCATTCGCGAAAAAAGGGAATGGAAATTTTGCTAGGCACGGTTAACGATTTTTTAATTGATGAGTCACCATGGAACCATTTCACAGTAAACGTCATGTTAATTAACAAGGAAAGTTATTTAAACTGTTTGCAGTCACGGACCACTTCCACAATTTAAACGATTCCACGGACCCCTGTCAAAAAATATTTTAGGAAATTTCCTAATAAATAAAGGGACTTCACTTTACTTTAAGAAATCCTGGTCTACGACGACTCGTAGCGCCACCTAGTATCGAGTAGAAGTACTACGGGCTTGGATGAAATTTTGCTTAGAGCTTTTATTTCTAAAGTAGACAAAGAATACGGACGTTTTTTGCGATATTGAAGACAATTAGAATTTGGTAATGTTTGATGTAGACCTTTGGAGATCCTGACGAAAAGATATAATAATACAGTGGTTATTACATATTTATATTTATGAAATAAATAAAATAATTGCTTTTCTACTTCTTTAAACCCACAATATTACCAAGCGACCATCTTCGTGTTTCCGTTCGTTACTATTACGAAGATTGCCGATGGTTGTTATAAACTGTACATATACATAGACAACACGCGACAATCTCAATACGGCTTTAACCATATTTAAATAAGGTATAAAATAGCTTTCATATGCAAATGCCATTATTAGACAGTTCGTAAGTTCATAATTTTAAATATGCATATTTTTGTTACAATTACAAATTTGGCATAATATAATAATATTATCATAATTTAGTATAATATAAAAATAATGTTATGCAATGTAAAAGTACGGATAGTCGGCCAAAGAAATCCTACATAATTATCATTTTGAGTTTAAATATCAATTATTCAGAGACAATATTAAAGAATATCAATATCACTCAAGTTAATGTGTTAATGTGACAGATATTTTTAATGTAGTTATTTTCATAAAAAACAGCGTAGTCAGGGCGTATCGGCAATTTTTGAATAAAGCCCTTAGTCTTCGACTTCGGGCTTCTAATAGACTCTCGTTCGTAATTCCTTATTTACCGCCCTTAAGACACATTGTACTAAATAATAACATTAGACAATTGAGATAAACTCGACAGGCAATTTTCTAACACTGTTTATTAATAATAACAATCGGCCAAGTGCCAAATTAAATGATGAATAAATCCCTTGTTCCCCGTTTATAACCATCTTATATAACCAGCACTGGAAGGGTCAACACTTATCCTTCGCACGTCGTCATACCTAATTTTTCGGAACCTAAATTGATAGTAAAAGTGACCAATTAATTTCATTACCGAAATCTCTTTGAAGTAGGAAATGTTTCGCCCATCCAGTGATGGTCATGTACGGGGAACAATGTGGATAAAATATACATCCATTACGGATATTGGTTTTTTTAACAACAACAAAAACTAAATGATCTCAATTTACGGTTGTATGGTTCGATTATTTAAATGTCACAATTCAAATAATCGAACTATGCGTTAAATATAAACTCAAGTAGACAAATAAGTATTAGTTAGGTAGTTTCGAATTGCGATTCTCAATTTCGAAACCAAAAAAAATTGGCGTAATTGAAAAATATTTTGTCAGACGTAATCGTTGCTCGGAGCCGTGAATATTACAATAATTAAATAGCCTCTCGTTATCCGCCGTCTCAAATATGCGGCAGATTATTTATTAAATCAGGCTTCAAAGGCGAAATCTGTCCCATATCTGCAAGAATATGGTACAGATTTCATTATTTTTCTGTTGTCTTTTTTATAAATGGCAGCAACGTTCCATTGTTTGACCGAATTTCATCTGTTTATATTTATTTCTAAACAGTATTTTATCAGAATTATCAATATACTAACTAACCTATCCTGTAAGATGACACTTTTAAAAATCCTGATAACAGCACGGTTTTATATAATTTATGGCAAATATGGAAATGACAAATAAAATTATGGGAAACTAAATGATGTGGGCTGCAACTTACAGGAATTATTTGAATGATAAAAAGGTAATATTTTTTAGCATAACGGAACATGCATTCCTAGTATAATAGGTACGATCTAAGTCGTATGTTTGTATAATGTATTGTTATTTATTGTAATGGATCCGTATCTCGTAATTTGTAAGGTTGTGTGGATGTTACACGATTAAATAATGTATTTATGTTAAGCTGAAATAAATATATAATAATGCTTTATGCGTTTGATTTTTCATGTAGTCTCCATTATTGAAAAATGAGTATGATGAGCGTGAGGTCTGTTTGACATATCCTGCTCGCGATTAGCTATTGTTATTAAGAGGAAAGTCGTTTTTAGAACATGTCTAAATGCAATTCTACTGACTCTTAAAAATAAAATAGCTTCCTTCCAGAAAAATATTCTATCTAAAATCACTTATTGTACTTTCTCTTCACTTTGCATAGTCTTGGGACGCCTATATATATGAGCATTTAGGAACCTAGACAATCGCATACTTTACTGTCACTAAGCACGAGATGGCGCTGTGTGCGAAACGTTGAACTGATATCTCTATCTCAGTATATAAAAAAGGTACTCTGTGCATTGGAGGACAATTTTTCCAGTGTCTAGTAACTAGTAGGTTTTGCCGGTACGGTAAAAAAAAACTAGAAAACGAAATATGAGAGGTGATGGTGGAAAAACGATGACAGCGCCACTCTATGTACATACGTACCGGGTGGGCCCTGTAACAGGAGCAAATAATTAAAACACATAGGTTCTGCTACTCAAATGGAACTACTTTAGTTCTGCAACTTTCAAAAATTCAGAAATTGATCGATAGATATGAAGAACGGAAGCTGTGGTTTAATTTTTTGCTCCTGTTACAGGGCCCACCTTGTATAAATGTAGTTTAAAAATTGATTTTATCTATACCCATATAGTAATTTCCATTATGCGTTCAATAACCATAGATAATAACCAGCATTACGAGATTGGATTCTATTATGAACACGGCAGTATCGTAATGGTCATTACGATACAGAAATCTATATCGTAATGAGATTTCATACTCATTACAGTACCGGTGCAGCGAGACCAGCAGGCGCAGATCGTGGGGCGAGGGCGCGCAGCAATATTGTATGCAACTGTACGTAATTAGGCCTCAAAACACTCATGTGATCCTATTAAGAAACTCGGCTACGCCTCGTTTCATAAAACCACACTCGTTTTAATGACCCCTATTACGATACAGTTGCATAAATAAATGTCAAATTCCGTATGGTTATATTCTCTTTGTTCCATGTTATATCTATCCCTTGCGTTAGTTCTCCTATTCAATACTAGATGGCGCTAGCTGACACTTACATTACATTTGTCAGGTTCATTTAAACCTAGAAACAAAATGAGGGCGCCACTTTCTAAGTAACTGCCAGCATAGGGCGTACATTGCGGGGTAATCATTAATCGGACGTACAATAAGCCCACACACATGATCCATAAATGAGGGCTATCGTTTTTTGCCTCACTAGATGGCGCACTGTTGCGTGAGGTTTTTAAGTATGGCTTTCAAAGTCTGTTATTACGGGCGTGAAAACAAAGTTTAGATTTAAATCATATTTAATTTAATACACCTTAAAACCATACCATAAAAATATCGAGCATGCCACAGTGTTGCATAGTCTCCGTTTTGTTCGGAAAAAAGCAGGACAAAAGTTTCCGAAAGACAAAACTGTCTCAAAACACAGACATTCATTGCCCCGGAACACATATTTGCCATAATTAATTTCAGATATTGCAAAATATTGACAAAATTATTCTAATTATAAATAAACCCGCGTAGCTCACCCAAAAACTATGAGATTTGACATTTCGGAGACCTCACGCTACACTAGCGCCTCTAGCGGCGAATTCATACGCGATAGCCCTCATTGCATCACACAGCAGGGCTACTACGAAACTCGAAGTTCGTATCGTACCGTCCCTCTCGCTCTCGTATTAAATAGTGTAAGTGTCAGAGGGACCGCACGACACGAACTTCGAGTTTCGTAGTAGCCCTGCAGGCGGTTTGTGGCACGGGTACAAAATAATGTCGATTTTCATAGAAATAGGTAAGTATCAAAAGAGGTAGAGGGGGCTATAAATGGGTGATAAATGGTCAAAATTGGTGTGGCGTACTTTAAGGATGGCCTCTTATTTAGTTTCTTTGATCCGACTGCACAAAAAGAAGGCAATCAAATCGATTTCATTCTTTGTTCCTCTATAGTAGAAGTTTATCGCGTCAAGTTGTGATCCACATCACCAACATGGAATTAGGAGTAGCAGAATTAAATTAAACAAAACTTCGTCCAAAAAAAGATTTATTTTAGTTCAAATGAGCCCTCGGTAATATAAACAATATCTACAATACATACGACACAACATTGGTGTTCTATGGTACAAAATCGCAAACCTTTTTTTTATTCGTATTTTTGTACCCGCAGAACATAGAAACCCGTTAATTCATGCCCTTATAGCAAATGACATGAGGGCATGAATTACCAGCTCACGCATTCTGGGTCGACAAATACTCGGTCATACATTAACCCACCCCAAATGCAATAAACGAGTGACTGAATTTTTTAACCATAGTTCAACTTTCAACCAACTTTTTGAACTTCACTCAAAATACAAAGTCTGGTAGTGCATATTTTGCAGATTTTATACACGAAACACCTAAGGTGTACGTACAAAATTCATGTAATAAGTCGATTAAAGGAATGGATTTGTCGCTCTCCGAATAAATTGGTGTTTAATTCACTAGGTTATTTCAATTTAGAAATTCAATTTGATTGCAGGAGTTTGACTTCTAGACTCAATAAATTAGAGCTATATATATATTTCTTTTACTAAAAAAAGTCTATTTTAATTTCAAATGATATTTTCAAGGTTGTAGGTAAGTTTTTTTTGGTTCACACAAAATAATTGTTCTTTTAACCGACTTTATACGTCTACTTACATTTTAGAGTACTTAGTCAAAAATAATATACAAATTATAAATCATGCTATTTAGAAAACAAAACTTTAAATATTTTTTTAAATTACATTCACAGATAACTAATCTTATACCCAAATATGCCAAGGGCACCAACTTTACAAACTTAAATGCTATTTTTATTTAAATAATTATAAATATAATCGTGGTATTTACAAGTGGGAATGAATCAGTTGCATATAATATGTAAATTAAATAATATTATTAACAGAAAACATTTATTTTCAGTATAGTTTTGGTTTTTTGAATAGATTTTTTTTTTTCAATTATTTGATTGGTTAATTAAAACAGATCAAGAAACACTATCTTTCATGACACATTAACCGAAAAGAGTTATACAAGGTTTGATAAAATCCAAACAGAATATTCTTTTTTATTAAATTCTTAGCTGTTTTGTTGTTTTATAGCCTAATTTTATAGGAAACAACTTATTGAAAATACGCAATATTTTAAAGTTTTGCGTATTTTCAATAACAAAAACATTTCAAACAATTCCGTTTTTGTGTGAAAATGGAACGAAAATATTAGCAGTCGTTTTGACTTCTAGGGTTCAAAGTTTAAAAAGAATTTATTGATCCCTAGATCCTGAAACACCTCATGTGTGTAAGTCATACAACATGTGCATGTTTGTTTAACAGCAAATAACAATTGTTTAAACACAACTTTAATAAAAACCAGATGTTTATTTTCAACATTTTTAAATGAAAATATTGGCTTTAACACTGAACTTTTGTCCACAGTTCAGTAACGGGTTGGTTTAAGACCTGCAAAAAGTCTAACCCATTTTTTAGTTTTCATTTTAAGTGTACCCTTTATTTCCCTGTATTTCCTTTTTAGAATTAGGTAATTCTGGGCTCTTCTTACTCAGAATCACGAGCACTATTGATTTTGACGAAGAAAAAATTTCCCCGAGCTTCCATCCAATTTTTATACGTCCATTTTGTAACAACCCATATAAACTGACATGAAAAAAATAGGGACGCTTTTTTTCTTCCCGTAAAACAATGGTGCTAATTATTCTAAGTAAGAAGCCCATAAAAGTCTCCTTCCTATATCTGAAAAACAATTAAAGGGTACATACAGTCGAACAAATTTAATCAAATGAGGGCTATCGTTTTTTGTCTCACTAGATGGCGCACTGTTGCGTGAGGTTTTTAAGTATGGCTTTCAAAGTCTGTTATTACGGGCGTGAAAACAAAGTTTAGATTAAAATCATATTTAATACACCTTAAAATCGTACCATAAAAATATTGAGCATGCCACGTGTTGCATAGTTCCCGTTTTGTTCGGAAAAAAGGGAGGACAAAGGTTTCCGAAAGTGAAAACTGTCTCAAAACACAGACATTAATTGCCCCGGATCGCATATTTGCCATAATTAATTTCAGGTATTGCAAAATATTCACAAAATTATTCTAATTATAAATAAACCCGCGTTGCTCACCCAAAAACTATGAGATTTGACATTTCGGAGACCTCACGCTACACTAGCGCCTCTAGTGGTGAATTCATACGCGATAGCCCTCATTGAATCCTGACCCAGGGTGGAACCTTTGTGCTACTAATGTCATGTTGACATCTCATACTTCTGTCAAGGAAAACATTGTGAAATTGATTATTTAAAAGGTTCCACACTGAGTCATGATTCAATTTGTTTGAGTCTACATTAAAAATGAAAAAGCCTTTTTAGCGCTGACAATTGAAACAGAGTGCAGCTATGGTTTTATTGATATAGCATATTTTAAATTAAGTTCAAAACAATATTTAGTGGTAGAACATGTGTTTGGGATTTCAGATTCATTCAAAAGTGCGGGTGTATTGACAAACTTAACAAAGTTGGCCCTGCAACGTTGTTTATAGTGTATAATATGTATATTATATTATTAAGGCCCACTCGCCCCACACGACGCGTGTATGTTATATAATATCTTAAAAAATATCACATTTGAAGCAACAATTGTATAAAATTGTATATGGTCTATGGAGACTGGTTTGGCAGAATGCAATATCGCCCAAATACCTTTGATTAAACGAGAAAAAAAGTGCCTTCACGTCATTAGAAACGACTTAAATAAAAACTGAAGTTTGTTTATAGTTTTCCTTCCTCTTAAGCCAAAAGGTGGTATCTCAAAAAACACTTTTAAATTAATTTTACCATCTTAACCTACACAATGGTATAAATATCTCAAAAGTTTTTTTTTGAGATACAGCCTTTTGCCTTCCTCGTATGCGGGAACTAAAAAAAGTACTGATGCTGTCTAATGATAAATCTTTGAAACAGTGAATACATTTTGTATCCGACAAGTTGATTTGTAGTTATATTTATTTCGGTGATAACACATTCTGACAATGCAGTCTTAACTATTGTACAGTATGGAGGATGGGGGTAAATGGGGGGTGGTGTGTAAATATATCTTTACTATTGCTAAGTGGCGCGCCGTGTGGGCAACAGAGCTCAGGTGGGCCAAATCAGTCTTATAACAAGTGTCTATAGTACCTTCCAACGGTGTTAAAATTAAATTTTACTGGAGCCAGTCAAAGCCATCTGCCCCCTGTACCAAAAAAGTTACATGCTAAAATTCAACAAAATGAACATTTTATTGGGAAACTTAACAATTTTGTCAAATTGTAGCACTTGTAAATTTTTGGTACATGGGTCTGGAGTTCCAAGTTTAAAGTTCTGCTGAAATAAGCTGAATATGATTATTTTTGGATTGATTTCTTGCATTTCTATGGCAACCATTCCGGCTAAATCTAAAATGAAAGCAGTTTTTCCAGACACAATTTGATTGAAATGATCTAATGACTGGAACAAGCTTTTCCAAGTCAATGGAAGGTACATAGACTTCATTGGTACGTCACAGGGTCAACTCCACAAGTTTCTTGGTGCGTCGGTACGCTGGACTAAACCAGTGCGGGCTGAGCGCGCACTGGCACTGTGTAACGGGCTTATAACTAACTTAATGCTACGTCTTGCCACTTAACTTTGAAAATAAAGTAACTGTTTTAAGGAACTCCGAACAAAATCGCACCAGGGTGCAGCAACAGTAGTAATCTTTCAATGATTTAGGACCACAATTAAAACATAACACTTCTTAAAATGTCCACATATCAAATGACCATCTATATTTGATCCAATAATAGCGTAACTTAATAACTTTATTTGGGTCTGCCGCGCTCGCTTTGCGCATTGCGGGTGCATTTATACTTGACATTGATTTGTTGTCTGGATATAGTCCTAAATAAAGTGAAAGGCTCCAACTAAATGTACTAGAAAAAGCTTGGAGTTTTGTTCGAAATTCAACTATAAACAGAATTGCTGTGGCCTAAACTGTTGATTCTTCAATTCAATACTTCTACAAAGGTATTTCTGAGTAAAGTGGCAACACTGACTAACATTTAGGCTGTGGCTGCATTTTCTAGTTTGGCTAATGAAAGCTGAACCCAGCTATTATTTGAGTGGCAACATTATTCAAATTTCATGGGCAAACAGACCAAAGAGTATAAGAAAACAGACACTTGAGCTTGTTTATCTATTCAGTGACTTGTTGAGTTTAGTACCTTCGTGTGTTAAAATAGTTTTTTGGAAATTTACTGCTGAAACACTTATTTTCCAATAGGCATGCGATAGACAAAGAAGCGTAAAGTAGGCACGATTCTTATGCCTAATCGTCACTTTTGTACGGCAGAGAAGCTTCTGTACTTGAACTATTACTTATTCTTTGGTGATACCTGGTGATACGATATGCAATTTTTTTGAATTTGCTGCGGTTTTGCAAGTTTATCGTTCATTAGCCAGACTATAGTTTGAAAGTGATGTTTTAATCTTGTACGGTCAACCAATTTTAATGATAGTTCCTACTTCAGAAATAAAACAAGAAGGCTGATAGGTATATGCTGAGAAGAAGTCAGAGTCCGAGGGGCCCCCTGAGCTTGGGGGCCCCGGGGCACTGCCCAGTCAAGCCCTCCAGTAGCTACACCACTGGCTACAAATGACATTATTGGTTGACAATACATGGTTATAAGAACCAAAATTTTTCAAATTAATTACCTAGAAATTTACTTGTTTTTCAATAGTGAGTCACAGTAGTTTTACCTTAACAAAATACACAGTAATGTGGTTGAATTGTTGGTTATTATTACTTGTTTGTTAGCATGATAAATTCTCGATTATGGTGATTTTACTATAGTAGCCACAGACCTAAATATTTAAAACATGGTAAACAATGTTATAACACTTATTCTAAGTAAAAAATGGAATAGATGCTTGTTGTATGTGAACAAACTGTTTTGGAGTTTTTTTTTCAGCCATCTTGAATTTTTGGACAACATTGGATGATGTCATTGAATGAAAAAAAAAACAGTGAGAATTTCAGTCCACAGAAGAGAATCACAGATATGATTGATGTTTTTCAATTGAATTCTGCCATTAATTTATAAGCCCAACATTTTTTCAAGATTAAAATAGCTTCTAATTAGACTAGTTTGTTCACACAAACAAGTAATATCACAAGAACGCCTAAAGGCGTCATGAAAGACGTGAAAAAAAAACCTGTAAATTAGATTGTGCGGAACCATGCATGGGTCGGTGTTACGCCACAAAGTCCAAAGGCCTATTAAAACCTCCTTTCCTATTCATATACTGGCGGTATTTCCTTTTTAGAACAACATGGACTTCTCCTTCAACATTATCTTCAACTTTCTTACCTTTAGTAGTATCAAAGCCACAGAAGCCCATAACTTTTAACATTTCTTGTTCTTCAGGAGATTTTCCCTCTAAGTCTGCGGGAGTTACGATCGGGCGTTCTCCGAAAGTCTTCCTTTTGGGCGCGAAAGATGAAGAAGGGCCACCAGAACTGGATCGCGATCGTCGTCTTCGCGAGGGTGAAGGAGAGCGCCGCCGGTCGGGGGAGCGCCGCCGGCGGTCTAGGGAGCGAGACCGGGACCGCGTGCGGGGCCTCCGCCTCTCACGGTCCCGGTCCCGGTCGTGATCTCTGTTCCTACGACGATCTTCCCGTCGCCTCGGTGGGCTCGGCGACCGACCCATATTTCTCTGTAAATATAGAAATTAGTCATTTAATTATAGCTCTAATTCGAAGAAGTGCTTAATTAAGTAGGTAGATATGAGGTTTTACCTTAGTTTTATGTCAACAGTTTTAAAATTTTGTAATAAAACAAAAAGATAACAGTAACGCACAACCTAAACGTACGCCATTTTGCTAAAATGTGCTGCCTGCACGTTTCGTTGCACGAGGGAGCTGGCTGTCAAATTCAAAATAAGCAAACGGTTAGTTTGAACCTTGTTTGAACAAAAATTAAATATGTGTATATTTTTAAATTGCGTTGTAGATATTTATGTGTTATAAAACAAAAAAAACCTGTTTGAGAAGCTTACAAACATATTCTCAGCGAATAATAATGTAACTTTCTTCTACACCTCCAAACGCAATTTCGATGTAAAGCATAAACTAAACGCTCAAAACGCTCCGTTTCACTAAGCATGTCAGAAAGAAAAGTTTTAGAATTCGAATTGGATGATCAGAGATATTGCGTGTAATGGATTTTTAATGTTCCAACGTGTAAAAATTCTGAAAAAAAGCAGGTAACTAGACGATACACATGATACTTATCTTGATGACAGTTTAATTATTTTTTAGAAAATGTAAGTTCAGATTATAATACGATACAAATATTCTTTATTGAACACCACATTATCAGTAATTATTAACGTACAAATTAAAATCTAGCCTGGTATAAACTCGTTCGGTAATTTCGTCACACTTAATAAATCTACAATTTTTGAGAAGTGACATACATATAGGATCTGAATGATAACAAAAGAATAAATAAATAAATATTTAAGCACGATTCAACTAGTTTTTTTAAACTTCTCATAAGTAACCTCTTCATAAACCAGTAACTTAAAAAATGATTTCTTAATGTAACGAATATTCGCATTCGCATTCGCAAATATTCGCATATTTTTGCATATTCGCATTTGCGTTATCAAAATTTCTGCGAATATTTTGCGAATATGAATATCAGAAAAAATACAATTATTAGATAATAGATAGAATAGGTTAATAAAATCAAAATACATTCATTTCTTGTTTAATCTCGTAATCACATTATCAGTCTTCACTTAATCATTTGGTATTATTTATTTACTTTGCGATGCGTTCATATAAACTGGGTAATTCTCGGATCAAAGTACAAACGGAACGCACTTCGTTCGAACGAGACTGCTATAGACAATTTGGCGCCAAAACGAAAAACTGAATATTCGCATTCGCATTTGCGAATGTCGGTAGCAGATATTCGCATTCGCATTCGCGAATCTTCAAAAAATGACATTCGTTACATCACTAGTATATAGTATTAGTAAGCTTTAGATAGGTATTGAAAACGTATGCTTCAAGAAAAAGTTTGTTGAAAAAACATTTATTATGATTCTAGTTTTAGACGCGAATCGGTTGTTTATTTTTATGAGAACACTTTTAGAGTTTCTTGAGTTACAGTGGTAAAAGAAACACTTGATTTTGGGAAAAAATGCCCAGTTTTAGTTCAACACAGTCTATAATTCCCTCAAGTAAGGTAATTTTTTGATTATTGAAAATTAATAAAAGTATATTTTTTTAAACTGAAAATAATCCCCCGTATATAAAGTAATAACCCGTGTGGTGTCGGGTTAGAATTACACCTCTCCATTTCTTCCGTGGATGTTGTAAGAGACGACTAAGGATATAGGTTAAGGTATACCGTAGGCGACAGGCTAGCAACCTGTCACTATTGTACCGTTTTTGTCAAACTTAAAACCTAAAATTGCTAAAACAGGCGTAACGTTTGTGTGTGTGTGTGTGTGTGTGTGTGTGTGTGTGTGTGTGTGTGTGTGTGTGTGTGTGTGTGTGTGTGTGTGTGTGTGCGTGTGTTTGTGGGTGCGTGAAAATAATAGATTGGTGAGGTATATTCAATCATGCCCTGGTATACCTTTAACGATAGCAGCGCCACCTGGCTTGTCAGGTGGTTGCAGTGGAACTAATTTAAACGACGAAAGCGACGCTGCGACGTTGCGGCGATGAAACGAAACTCCGACATCGATCTGGCGGTGGCTGGTTGACGGGTCTTTGCGAACGAATTACGGAAAAAAAACGCGTCTACGCGTAATGTCGGTGGTGCTAGTGCATTAAAACATACAGATAAACGTTCTGTGCATCTAAATATTATAATGTTACTTCGTTTATGTGCTTAGTGTGAGAAATATAGCTACTCGCAAAAAGTGAAGTGATTTGGTGTAGTGTTCGCAGTAAAAGCTGACTTAACGCCTTCTGGAGTCGACTGCCGGTGCGTATTGCGTGCGTTTATCATTCATTGAACATGAAATTGTATTATTTTCCAATTAGATCGCTGTGATTTATGCAGGATATGCTTTCTTTAGCACAGAGTAATTTAGGGTGTGGTGTGTCTGCGGCTTGATCTAAAATGGGTCATTTATAGAGCTACGATGATATTAGCGGCGAGACACGGATTTATCGGGACGTCCGCGCGTTCGCCGTGCTTTTTACACGTCTGACATGATAAAACACCTTTTTTTGCTAGTTTTTTTCCCGCGATTTTTTCGCTGCAGTAACGCTGTTTTCCATTTAAAGATAATTTTTGAGGCTCAGAAATGTTTGAAAGAAGATTTATTTGATATTTTTGGGCGTGCCTTTTATCAATTGCCTGTTATCTACCTCAATAAAAACTATGACATCATCTTCGGGTGCGGGCGGGATGTAAACCGACCGAATACAGAACGTACGTGCGTATGTAAAGAAATATAGAATTTGCGGTATATTTTATCCGACTGGGTGAGATCACAGAAATTTAGTTGACCCTTAGGTCATAGGATTGTTCCTAAATTGGTTACAGATAGTGATTTTAAGCTTTCTGCTGTGGTTTACAACTATTTAATTGCTTGATATAACACTGTGAATTGGAGTGAATCTCGCCAATGATTCATTTAGTTCACCAATGCTAACATTGTCAATAGATTCATGGATAAATGGGTAGTTTGCTAGGAAAGTGACGAATTCTGATAAATCAGTGTTAATTTAAGAAACTACTACCCTTCCATTATTTATTTTACAGAATAATGTACATAGCTGAGCTGCAGAGGCTAAATTAATTTTATTACAAGTGTATTATGTACAAAATCATTATGTTTATGCTCAGTATCTTAAAAGCGTAGGGAAGACAATTTTATATAACATCACAATTGATAGGTTTTCATTTTTATTAAAACGTGGGTTGTTTGTTAGTCTATTCATTAACTTTGTCTATATTCCATAGGAACTTGCGAAAATAAAAAATATAGTTTAACCTCAAAAGTATACCTACTTTATAAAGTACAAATCAATTTAAGAATAAATGCTAAATATACTATGAAGAGTAATTATTATTGTTAACAATAACAGCCGAAAGTATGTTATATTATAAGCACAAATTTTTCATTGAATTAAGAATTTTAAGAATGTTGAAATAATTACTAAAAAAAAAAAGGTTGGGACTACAGTTTATTCATAAAACATTATCGGTGCTGTTATTAATTATTTTTCAATATAACAATAAAATAAAACACTTCGGTGCACAGAATATAATTTATCAACTTGATAAACTAAGCAGCCGTGATAGTGTATAATCAGTTACAACACATGTAGGGTGATTACATATTGATAGCATTACAAATACAATGGTACATTTGTTTTGCACTGTTGGTATAATACTTTTTATCTAATAGCTTTAAACAAGCAATTCTTAATAAATTTTTATATATAATTTAGGGCAGAGGCGGCCTTAGGGGGTGGCGAACAGGGCAATTGCCCTCGCTCTTGCAGAGGCCACGAGCAACAACCCAAGCAAATTTAAAAAAATATATTTATTTTTTTTACTATATTTTGCATCAGATAGTTTTCACAAAGGACAATGGGCCTCGCAAAGACCTGCCGCCCTGAGCCTCGCAATGGCTAAGGCCGCTGCTGATTTAGGGTATCTTGGAAATGCTCCAACGATTAGTGTGTGGATGTTTTCGGGAATGACATATCAATCTAGCTCGGTCCTATCTCTGGCAAAACGCTTATAATAGTGTTTTAGCCCGAGCAAAGCTCGGTCGCCCAGGTAATTATTATTAAGAAGCCTGCCTAAGCTTAAGCTTTATAAGCTAGCTGGTGCCTACGGCTCTGGCTCTGAAGAATTTGATTGCTATCCTGCGGGAATATGCAATATGCTGGGATAAAATCTATCCTATTCACTTCCCAGTCCCAGGGTCCCAGAGATATTGATTTCATACACTGCTCATAAATATCTAGGGATGATAAAGATTACATTACCTTTATAAATCGTACATGATGGTTACCTACACAACTTTGATGTTGTATAAACTTGTCATTAATTTTTTTGTCGCAGACAAAACAAGTGTGAGCATCAAGTTTTTGTGTGAAATCGGTGGACCGTTACAACTCTTCAGCCATTTATGACTTAAGGTGCGATTAAACGACGCGCAAACACGCGAGTCGAGCCGAGCTCCGAGCTCTGTTTTTTTTTTTTTTTTATTTTTTTATTACTTATTATTATTTAGTTTTTGTAGTTCGTACTTTTTCACCTTTTACAATAGGTAATAAGTCATAGTTATATTTTGAACATGAAACTACCATGAGACTCACTCATATTAAATATATTGACCCGGATCTCACGTCATGTCTCTCTACTGCTTTTGGTGATCAATAAAGAATATTTGTATTGTATTGTATTGTCATGTCGGGCTAAACTCGATTTAAGATGTGAGTTATCCGGGTCAATATATTTAATAATCATAGTTATAGTAAAGGTTTTTTTTTTAAACGTCTGGATGGCAAATGATAGGAAGTGGGTCACCTGATGGTAAGAGATCACCACCGCCCATAAACATCTGCAACACCAGGGGTATTGCAGATGCGTTGCCAACCTAGAGGCCTAAGATGGGATACCTCAAGTGCCAGTAATTTCACCGGCTGTCTTACTCTCCATGCCGAAACAACAGTACAAGCACTGCTGCTTCACGGCAGGATTAGCGAGCAAGATGGTGGTAGCAATCCGGGCGGACCTAGCACAAGGTCCTACCACATGCAAATACCTGCTGCTAAATCTCCGTAATAATTTAAGGCCCCATATTTATTATTCTAACTCAAATATTTATCTTATCTTATACTCACATTATTGTTTAAAGTAAATATAGGATGTCTTATCTTTTAAAGTGATTTATTGTGATTAGTCAATGCGGAGGAGGGTAAAACAAAACTAAATAATAATAAATACATAAATATCATGGGACACTTGACACCAATTGACCTAGTCCCAAACTGAGCAAAGCTTGTACTATGGATACTAGGCAACAGATAAACATACTTATATAGATAAATACATACTTAAATACATATTAAACACCCAAGACCCGAGAACAAACATTTGTATTATTCATACAAATATCTGCCCCAGCCGGGAATCAAACCCGGGTACTATGATAAGAAGTTTAGAAATTGCTTAATTTTTTGTCTCCATTTATTTTCATCATAAACTAACTACACAATTAATAAAGTTATAAATTTAAATTTAAATTTAATAAAGTGGTTGTGTTGTGATGCATCTTTTATTGTTTCTGCACACTGTTTAAGTCAACGGTTGAAAATCGGGACATGATGATGTACTTTGTGTAAAATTTTATATCGAAAATACAAACTGAAATATAGATGCACAGAAAAACCAGAAAAATAAGACCAGCGCTGGGAATCGAACCCAGGTCCTCGGCATTCCGTGCTGCGTGCTATACCGCTACACCACCGCAGCACTCCTATGCACCACATATCTCAGCCTGTTTGTTTCTTATTTAGTCACTTAAGCAGCGACACTAGCGATATTTAGGCTGTAGCCCTCATCGAGAAACATTTTTCATTGTATTTTCGATATGGGTTTTACGGGATGACTGTAAAAGTAACAAAAATTTGGAGTTGAAATAAAAAATAGAAAAAGATTCCAAAAACCAATCTTAATGTAAAATTTTACACAAAGTAAATTCGGTTCGGCAAAAGTTTTACCGAACATTCGGTCGAATATTCGTATTCGGTGAAATCCATGTTCGGCCCATCTCTACTAATAATTCGCGAGTGGTGCTGCAGGTAGAGGCTAAGGGCACAAAACACAGATAGTTCAGAAATCAATATCCATACAAGTGCGCTCGAGCAACGCACACATAGACACTGCTCACGGACACGATATCTCGGACCGGTTGGGACCAGTGCGAGCGCGAGTGCCATCCGCTTGAGACACGCGTCTGTGAACTTTTTTGTGCAATAATGGAGCAACAAAAAAAAATTTATTATAACTGTTCAGTGGACGGTTGTTTAAATTAAATAATCGTGAATTTCGCCAATAACGAAATCGTCGCAAGATATTTTCTGCGACAAATTTTTAATATAACAATGACATTAAAATTAAATTTTTTTAGTTATTCTTTTATATTTCCATTCTTCCAGTTTCATTTTCCAGGCTTGTGCAAAAATTGGCGCAAAAACTATGGCATCCAAAAGTCATTTGTGCGGTATACCGTTTTGCCGTCTCAACACACATGCTTGCTTGTGCAAATTGGAATTTGCCCAAGTCGATAGAGCGTGTAGTCGGACCCTAACAAATAATAATGTTTGACCGGTTCAATCTTGACGGTTACGTAACCCGACCACCAACCGAAGTATGGTAATTTCGACGATCCAAGTCATACTGAAAAGTTTTTGTCTCATTTTTTGTGAACGTTTTTCTAAAACTGTTATTATACTAAATCGCTTATACACATTTGAAGTAATAGGTATGTTTACGCCTACTTTTTAGGGTCCCATTTACAAAGGGTCCAACAAAATGAGCTATTGCTCTCGCTCTTCCGCTCGTCCGTCTATGCTTCAGGGATCGTCCGTTAATCACGTTGTTTTTTAGCAATTTTTTTGACTGTTGCTTCTTAGACCACTTGCTACTTAGACACGCTGCTTTTTAGACGAAGTGATTCCAACTTTGACCGTACTAGCCTTTTTCAACCGCCTTCAAAAAAAGAGGAGGTTCTCAATTCGTCTGTATGTTTCCGATCGTTGTTTTAAGACCTAAACAAGAAACTAAACATGTTTTTCAAACACATGCACAATGGACATGTGTGATTGAATGATTGTTAAGTTTACAATGTGTTGTAACTTTAAATACGCGCCTTGAAAACATGGCCTACATACAGAGTTCTTTATCTCAGTCGCACTGCTGTGTGCCGGCCTCTCGGAATCAGTGCCCTTAGTGTAACTTTCAGTTACAAAATACGTTTCGATTGCGTTAACGTTAAAATCTCAATTTGTATGCAAACACGAACAGCGCCTCTAGCGGAACGTTTGCGATGTTCGTGTTTCCATACAAATTGAGATTTTAACGCGAACGCGATCGTGACGCATTTTGTACCGAAAACTTACACTGAGGGCACAGAAGGCTAAGGTTGTAGCTCACTCGTTTGCGTTTCCCTTACATGAAACCCATGTAAAGACTAATAAGAATTGATGAAGCGATAGATGTATGTCAGGATTAGTGTATGGAAGCAAATAGTCTCTACCTAGCCCTTCGTTCGGAAAGAGCCGCGATTGCATGTAAACTTAATTTCCATCCTGTAGACACTTCCAGCCAACTTATATTAACATCGGGTTGCCTAGGTCTTTGTGATGAGACATACTATTATTCTATTTTATTCCTTTTAGATTATAAACAGTAATGACATCAACAGGGATATACATAATTAAGTGTGCCCACGTTAGGGTGGTGTCTAGAATGTCTACAAAATTGACAGATTCAATTGAAATGTAGTTTATTGTGTCGATAAAGGTTCAAGGATTCCCAAACGGATCGGAGTATTTCCGAACCGAACTCGCCACTTCAGACTTGGAATCATTGTTTCCTGGTAGTTGCAGTATGGATCATAGCACGCCTGGCAAATCGCCAGATGACATCATCACGGCAATCGTTCTGTTTGTGTGCGTATATTTGACTGTGCAACTGAGATTGAGTGTTTGTTTTGTTATTGAGTTCATAAAGTAGTAAAATGGAATAAATAAGTTAACTATATATAATAAAATAACATATAATAATTATCTCAAAATCCCTATTCCCTACTAATATTACGAATGTGAAAGTAACTCTGTTTGCCTGTCTGTAAGCTTTTCACGCGTCACGCTGTACCAATTTAGACGAAATTCGGTATTGAGATAGAGTCCCGAGGAAGGACATCTAGGCTACTTTTTATCCCGGAAAAATGCATAGTACCTATAGATAGCGAAACGCTTAATCTATAATTCTACGCAGACAAAGTCGCGGGCAACAGCTAGTGAGTTATAAAAATAAATAATTACTAATAATGAATAAGACTAAAAAAAAACAATTATACAATAAAAAAACACAAAATATCAAAAAATACAAAACGAGAAAAAAATAAAGACTACTCCAGACCCGTCCGCATCGTACCTGGCCCAAACGTACCCATCACCCCAGCGGCATTGCCCCGTTGTATGGCCAACGAGACCCGCTGGACCAAGTACGACCCGGAACGGGAGTCACCTCTGTCCCTCATCCTGCGCCCCAACTCCCAAACCAACGACCTGGCGTCCACCCCCCAAGGGCCAGCCGTCTCGAACGCAAGTGGCACAAAGTCGTACGCCGGTTCCAAGGCTGAGTATTTCAGGCGCTTCGACCGCGCGGCATTTCCAGCCGCGGAACCAGCTGCCCTCGACGTGTGACTCAGGTGTGACGCCGCAAAGGTACTTACGCACGTTGTATCCCACAAGAGACACCGCCCTCTCCGCCAGGGGACCAACGTCAGCCCATCAGCCCTCTTGCCGTCGCTACGGCTCAAACCCGGAGGCTCCAACATACAAGGCACGTTAGCTGCACCCATCGCCATTGTAATAATTACTTGGATATCATTTATGATATTAAGTAGTCAAATAGTAGATTGTACGACAAGAGCATAAAACGAGCCATTTTACCCAAGACGTTCATATAGCAACGGCGAGGGTGGATAGACACGTCGAGGGGAAAATGGGTTTAATGCTCGAGTTTCACACACTGCTTTTCACTTAGATTGCGAGAAAATGAAATAGCACCAGTGGAAACAATTATTCACTTTATATGTACTTTTATATATATATTGATTTATTTAATTGATTTTTAGTTTTATATCAATTAAAAATTATTAAAAAAATTATGTAGAAACTTTTTTGTTTGTGGCTGTTGACACCTGATTACCTTGGTCTTAGACGAAGATTTTATTTTATGCACTAGAGCATAAAAAGTCATTTTATGTCGCCTAGATACAACATACGATACGAACTTTACGAGCATGACAAGTGAAAAACATTTTTTAAATGATCGTTCGGTTTAACTGTAGGTTAAGTTAGGTTAGTTTTATAAAGATTCAGATAAAAAAACAGTTATGATTATGACAAACATTATAATTAGGGGCTGTTTCACCATCCATTGATTAGTCTTACTTAACTGACGTTTAAATGTAATGCCGTCTCTATTTGTTTTGTTAGAATAGACGGAGACGGCGTCACATTTAACCGTGAGTTAACACTAATCAATGGATGGTGAAACAGCCCCTTACTTAAGACTTTTAACAATAATACGAGTCGATATGGTCTCTATAAAAATAACGTTAATTTATTAGTATTGTCAACTATCCTATTATTGATTCTAACTTTACCTATTATATTACTGCCTAGAAAAACCCCTTGTCATAAAAATACGACTTGGTATCAGATCTTAAAGTCAAGTAATGCTATTGCATAGGGCGCGTCGCAGGCGCCGGTTGCGTAACCAATAAAAGTCTGCCATTTCTCGTGATCAAACTGGTTGCGCGAGTTTTAAGTAAGCCCACACTGCTAGATAAGCTTTCGATGAAACCAGTAGCAGAAACACCGTTCGTTGATATCTAATCTGTATATATATATAAAACAAAGTAGTGTTAGTTACACCATTTATAACTCAAAGAACGGCAAATTTTATGATTTTTGTGTTTTTGGATTTGTCTTCGTCAGGAACAGGATAATAAGAATGAAAAACATTAGGGAATTGTCGAAAAAATAAAATAAAAGAAATTTCCCATACATTTTCCTATACAAAATGTTCATGGTTTTTCCGTCTGTCAAGACCCTTTATCTTGGGAACGGGTGGAGATATCGAGTTGAAATTAAAACCATATACAGAAATCTATAGGCCCTTGAAGCTGTGAAAAAAAAAACAAATTTCTAAGTTAACTCCGCCGCAAAAATCGTATACGAGGGTCACACTGAAAGTTTCGGGAATAGATAAAAATATGCAGTTAAATTGGATAAAAGTATTTTTATTGTATCTCAAAGTATTCGCCCTTATATTTTATGCACATTTCCATGCGTTCAAACCAGTCTTTAAAGCACTTATTGAACGCTGAAGTAGGGGTCGATAAAATGGCCTTTTTAAAGGGCTCCACTGCTTCTTCCGGCGTCTGAAACCGCTGACCACACAACTTAACCTTGATTTTGGGGAATGTGAAAAAGTCGTTGGGGCTTAAGTCGGGGCTGTACGGAGGATGGTCCAGGAGTTCGACGTTTTCACCGTTCAGATACTCAGTTGTTTTCCGAGCGGTGTGGGAGCTGGCATTGTCGTGGTGAAGGATGATGATTATATTACCATTCTTCCCGTTTCATTCACGACAATAAATCCAACAACTAGATACGAGTGTCACTACCACAATACTTGTGCATAACCCACAGTTGACAACCCTAGGGCAACCGCCGAGCGTAGGTATGAAATTGAAGTACATACATGAGATTGACTTCTGTACTTATCTGTTTTGTGCTCAGGCTCAATCGCTTTGATTGTTCTAAGAATACTTTCTACGCTCCCATTGCTTCATGGATCATCGCTTGCTCAAGCGATAGCCATGCGTCTACTGCGTCGCAATCACATAACCGGTCCCAGCGACGCTAACAAAACATGAAACCAAACCGCGGTCTGCGATATAACGGTTAATTTTAATGTATTTTTCAATTACATGTACTTATTCAAATATTATGTCCCTCATTAAATTTCTGTAAGATAAAGTTGAGGTACTGGGGATAATTATGACTAGAGGACGGCAACTCGTATACACTCGTATACCTCAGGATAAAGACCGAAATACCAAGTAGTTATACCTTCCAGGAATTTTCTAAATGTCCTAATATTGTCAAATATTTGATTAGATGAATTAAAAAAAAAACTATATTCAAACTAAAATTAATGTTCGTTTATTAAATCGTAAAACGGTAATTGCTCCGAGGTGTTAGGAAATCCTCCATCATAGGCTTCCACCTCCAAACCTCCTCCTCTCTACTCTTAGTGATCTTGTTATCTAATAATGTGTTTTTATGTAAAATAAAGAGTTTTATTACTACTACCTCCCCATCTCTTCTGCCTCTCTCGTTGGAGTCCCCTCACCTTTGCAAATGCATCCGGGCTTTTTAACATCAACTCTAAATTGTCATTCAAAATCAAGAACGTCCAAAATGTTGTAAAGAATCTCAGATTTTACATTAAATATTATGAAGGCACATTCTCCCTTCAAGTCACGCTATTTTAAAGCATTACGTGATTTATATTAGCTACAGAAAGCTACATTGTATTGTCAGCTATATTTAACACTCCCATAAAAATGGGAACCGTATCAGATGTTATGTGTGCCTTTCGTAACCATTTGGATAATATGGGATTGAAGAACGATTTGAAATGGGCCACCGTTTCCTGTTCTACCATATGGTCGATACTGTATCACATAAGTTCATAATATAATGAATCAACCCTTTTTATTAATGTTTTTTTTTAATTATTGCACGGTCGTCTGATCTTACAACTTATAATACAGCACATCACAATCTGACCACAGGAAATGGAATCTCATTCAGGGAAGACAGACGTCTGTTGATGAAATGTTTTTTTATAAAAAAAAATCTTAACTCCTTATTAACTGCTAATCCAGCCAGGGTTAAGTGGAGTGAAATTGGGATTGTCATCCCTTACCCTGGTTTAACGATTTAAGGTCACAGCTCATTAGACCCACCCGGCACCCGATCAGCACTGCCTCGACTTTCGGCGTCCTCTCGTTGTCGACACGTGGTCCACGGGTGGACGCCGCGTTGACGAGTGGACCTCACGTGGTCCACGAAATTCCTAATAGTCATGGCGGCGAGCAGCGGGCTATCCTATCACCGAGTGGTCCACTCGCCGTCCGCGCGTGGCAACCTCGCGAGCGAGGCGATCCGGTGACGCTACGGAGTTAATGTAGTGAGCGCATACAAATCCATAGAATTTTAGCATACAACATGCCGTTATGTATGTGCATATGAATATTAGTAACCGCTCGAGGCGAGGTGGTACTGTTTGGGTGCCGGGCTGTAATGACATTTATTTTTGAAACCTGGACAGTGCAAGTTGCCCTCAAAAGTCTAAAAATACAACTTTTTCTGACGTGGAGTTATAATTATAAGTTAGTCCTAAGTCATTGTTCAACTTGTGGGTCGCTGACGCGTTGGGAACCTCAGAAGAGTCGCAATAACTGAGCAATACTTCATTCATGTCATTTGATAACAAAACACGATGCGTTCGAGTTTATTACGACGACAAATTGAGACTAAGGGCCCTGGGAGCATATTTAATGCTCATTTCTAAGAATCTTTAAAATGCAGGCGATAGTGTAAAGAAAACAGGTTACAGGGCTACGGCACATGCTGAGCTGAGTCCTTTTGGCATCACGCACAACGTCTCTAACTCTCTAACGTCTCTAATTTTTCTCTCTTCTATTTATGTTTTTTTACCCGACTGCCCGAAGGAGGGTTATGTTTTTCGAGCGTATGTATGTGGGTATGTATGTCCATTTCTTTGGTCCTCGCTGCAGCCTAATTACTGTGTCTGTAGTGATGTAGTGTGTTTTTTATGTCAATAAATGTTGTGAGTTTGAGTTTCAAAATACCAAATCGATTAAAAATCATGTCTCAACAATACATTCCAAACATTCAAGCTGAGTTGGCCCGATAACCGAAACTGATAACTGCTGCCGACCAAATAGAAGATAGTTTATCAGACGGTATCGCATGACACACTGATATCGTGTAAGAAAGTTAGCCGAAGTGCATTCGCTTGACAACGAGCTATAATTTTCAGTATTGTTAATTTACACTGGCTTTGTAAATGAAAAGCATACGATAGACTGGAAATGGTTGCCAATTAAATACTTAGAAAGAGTTAAGATTATAATCGTTCTTTAGAAGTATGACATAAGTAGACATGGGAATTTTTAACCCCCGAAGCAAAAAGAGGGGTGTTATAAGTCGGACCGCTATGTGTGTCTGTCTGTGGCACCGTAGCTCTTAAACGGGTGGACCGATTTTAATGCGTTTTTTTTTAAATTGAAAGCAGGTTTTCCAGCGATGGTTCTTAGACATGTTTTATCCAAATCGGTTCAGCCGTTTTTCAGATATTGATCTTGGAAGTGACAAAGTCGGGGGGGTTTTCCCACTTTTTGTTCGTTAGGTCATTGCGGGCGGATTGACACTTTCCTTACAAGAAACATTACCTTGTATGGAGGAAGAAAACCTAAAAATGTTAAGAGCTGAGCTGGCAACGGCTGCATTTTTGTTAGTTTTTCTAGATTGTTCCATAAAAATTGAATTAAAATTATAAATGTTTTCTGATAGAACACTTCTTAATATATAAGTCAATGTGTCTTCTCTACTCCAATTATTCGTGATAGACTTTTATATTCCTTAAAAACGTATTAATGTTTATGAACAGTTTGAAAATTGTTTCGTCTACCTACATTTCTAAACTCGTATTCTCAACTAGACGTGGGTAATATCGACTCTGAGAAATGATTGAACGAAAGCGAAGTGAGTGTTGAATCGCTGATCGCTGTCGATTCGATGCGATTGGTTATTGGATGCTATTGGTTGGTTAGTTGTTGGACTGAGTCAGAAAATCCTCGAACTGGATATAATAAATAATAATAATAATAGTAATAGGACAAATCACAACTAATTAACCTAGTCCAAAGTAAGCTTACAAAGCTTGTGTTATGGGTACTAAGGCAACAGATAATATAATATATAGATAGATACATACTTAAATACATATTAAACACCCAAGACCCGAGAAAAACATTCGTATTTTTCATACAAATATCTGCCCCGACGCGGGAATCGAACCCGGACCTCAAGCTTCGTAGTCAGG
>NC_133497.1:9578516-9580564 GCF_025370935.1 Choristoneura fumiferana | reverse complement strand
AAATTCGGATACTTCTCTGTCTGTGTTGTTTACTTTTAACTCTAATTCCAAGATGTTTTCTGTTTAGGTTTAAATTGTAAACTTTTTGTTTTCAAGTCAACAATTGTCAATTGTCATGTCAAATATCATCAAAAGTATAATAGTTATGTGGCCGCAATAAGAAGCACTTTGTAGTTGTTTAGTAACTGTTTTCTGCCTGCATGTTTCAAGGAATTAGGTTTGTCTTAAAAAAGAAAAAAAAATATTGTCATGATTGGAAAAAAAAAATATATTGTCATGATTGGTTTTTTGGAGTCTTTTTGTATTTTTTTATTTCAACTCCAAATTTGTTACTTTTACGGGTATCCCGTGAAACCGTATTAGATATTGTCATCATTCCTTTCGTTGTTGTTTAACTTACCTACTTTGTTTACATTGTGCATAATATTTTTCTAATAAGTGTAGTCATATCAGTGAAAACTTACACTGGCTCATGATTTACCTGCATGTATACTAGCTTCATGTATGATTGTATTGCTGTTTGTTTTCCTCAATAAAGAAAATAAAAAAATAAAAAAATAACACCAAGGTATTTAGTGAAACTCGCCCTTTATATGTCCAGAACCGGGGCAGCCGCAACAAGGCTCTAAGCGCGTTATTGTATTGAACGCGGAGAGCGCTGTACGCTCTCTTGCTATATTTAACCCACAGCTGCTCGTATAGAATGTCATGCAATAGGCTCTAAATAAAGTAATTTTGACAGTACGAGAACAGCGAGCGAACCTGCGAGCCATCATATTGATTCTTATCGACAACGCTCTCCGCTCCCTGTCTATATCTTCGTCGTGTCCTTCATGTCCTCGGTAACGATGTGACCCAAGTACTTGAAGCGATTCACCCTTTTTAAAGATTCACCATTCAGTCTGATGGGCGGGACTTTGGATGGACATTTTGTCCCTGATTTAAAAACTAAAAATTCACTTTTAACCGTGTTATATTTCAATCCATGGACTTTTGCGTCCTCTTTTGCGTACTCCTCACAAATACCCAACAATTTACGGAGACCACTGACTGACGCACTCAGCAATGCCATATCGTCCGCGTAACTGATATTATCAAAACAGACTCCATCCACATGACACCCGACGTGGCAGCTGCTGAGCGCGACAATCAGTTCGTCCATGTAAATGTTGAAGAGCGTAGGCGAGCTTAGACCCCCCTGTCGCACCCCGCACTCCAAACTGAAATCGTCCGACAGCATTTCTGACCATCTCACATTGTTGACCTGGTTTGCGTACCAATACTGAAAAATACGAATAAGTTCAGCAGGCAAATTTATTTGTGCAAGTTTCCTCCATAAGATGTTATAAGAGACCAGGTCAAATGCTTTCGATAGGTCAAGGAAACAAGCGTAAACAGGCGTGTGACGATCCGTGTAGTATCTGACGGCATGCTTTAAACACGCAATAGCACTCTCTTTGAGATTTCGTCTGAAACCAAACTGATTTTGATGAGAATATTTACGTACAATACCTACTCTTATTGTAAGTAAGCGTACAGAAACTATTAAAGTTCAAAGCAATACGCATCGCTTAAGAGCGATCCGGCAACCTATTTTACGTACCTACCTATTAAGTTGAAAGTTCAGCATACCATCAAAATCCGCGCTATGGCCGTGGCCAGCGGGATAGAGGGTACTTAATTACTTTTGTCTGCAATGTCTCGGTTTTATTCTTAACAACGGGTACCACAACCGATCTCACTAGCTCTTTTGGCAAGTATGAGTGACCTACGCAGAATGTAAAAAGCATTGCCAGGATACGTGGCACTCACTTGCACTCACTTCTTGTGGGTCAGTGTCAAGAGGACGAAGGATGAAGTAGTCCAATTGGGCAAGTAATCACTCTTTGTATTAGCTTCTCAATATCGTGTTCTTTGTTCTTAAAATTTATTATCTCTGTCTCTCTGTTATCTATCGTTATATATCGCTTAAACTGTTGAATTTATTTGAAAAGAATATGGTATTTAGATATATAATAATAATAATGGTTATTTAGATAGTTTGAGAC
>NC_133497.1:9562843-9578416 GCF_025370935.1 Choristoneura fumiferana | reverse complement strand
CTCTGTTCTCTGTATGTTTCCGATCGTTGTTTTAAGACCTAAACAAGAAACTAAACATGTTTTTCAAACACATGCACAATGGACATGTGTGATTGAATGATTGTTAAGTTTACAATGTGTTGTAACTTTAAATACGCGCCTTGAAAACATGGCCTACATACAGAGTTCTTTATCTCAGTCGCACTGCTGCGTGCAGGCCTCTCGGAATCAGTGCCCTTAGTGTAACTTTCAGTTACAAAATACGTTTCGATTGCGTTAACGTTAAAATCTCAATTTGTATGCAAACACGAACAGCGCCTCTAGCGGAACGTTTGCGATGTTCGTGTTTCCATACAAATTGAGATTTTAACGCGAACGCGATCGAGACTCATTTTGTACCGAAAACTTACACTGAGGGCACAGAAGGCTAAGGTTGTAGCTCACTCGTTTGCGTTTCCCTTACATGAAACCCATGGAAAGCATGTATGTAAAGACTAATATGAAGCGATAGATGTATGTCAGGATTAGCGTATGGAAGCAAATAGTCTCTACCTAGCCCTTCGTTCGGAAAGAGCCGCGATTGCATGTAAACATAATTTCCATCCTTTAGACACTTCCAGCCAACTTATATTAACATCGGGTTGCCTAGGTCTTTGTGATGAGACATACTATTATTCTATTTTATTCCTTTTAGATTATAAACAGTAATGACATCAACAGGGATATACATAATTAAGTGTGCCCACGTTAGGGTGTCTAGAATGTCTACAAAATTGACAGATTCTATTGAAATGTAGTTTATTGTGTCGATAAAGGTTCAAGGATTCCCAAACGGATCGGAGTATTTCCGAACCGAACTCGCCACTTCAGACTTGGAATCATTGTTTCCTGGTAGTTGCAGTATGGATCATAGCACGCCTGGCAAATCGCCAGATGACATCATCACGGCAATCGTTCTGTTTGTGTGCGTATATTTGACTGTGCAACTGAGATTGAGTGTTTGTTTTGTTATTGAGTTCATAAAGTAGTAAAATGGAATAAATAAGTTAACTATATATAATAAAATAACATATAATAATTATCTCAAAATCCCTATTCCCTACTAATATTACGAATGTGAAAGTAACTCTGTTTGCCTGTCTGTAAGCTTTTCACGCGTCACGCTGTACCAATTTAGACGAAATTCGGTATTGAGATAGAGTCCCGAGGAATAACATCTAGGCTACTTTTTATCCCGGAAAAATGCATAGCACCTATAGATAGCGAAACGCTTAATCTATAATTCTACGCAGACAAAGTCGCGGGCAACAGCTAGTGAGTTATAAAAATAAATAATTACTAATAATGAATAAGACTAAAAAAACAATTATACAATAAAAAAACACAAATATCAAAAAATCAAAACGAGAAAAAAATAAAGACTACTCCAGACCCGTCCGCATCGTACCTGGCCCAAACGTACCCATCACCCCAGCGGCATTGCCCCGTTGTATGGCCAACGAGACCCGCTGGACCAAGTACGACCCGGAACGGGGTCACCTCCTCTGTCCCTCATCCTGCGCCCCAAGTCCCAAACCAACGACCTGGCGTCCACCCCCCAAGGGCCAGCCGTCTCGACCGCAAATGGCACAAAGTCGTACGTCGGTTCCAAGGCTGAGTATTTCAGGCGCTTCGACCGCGCGGCATTTTCAGCCGCGGAACCAGCTGCCCTCGACGTGTGACTCAGGTGTGACGCCGCAAAGGTACTTACGCACGTTGCATCCCACAAGAGACACCGCCCTCTCCGCCAGGGAACCAACGTCAGTCCATCAGGCCTCTTGCCGTCGCTACGGCTCAAACCCGGAGGCTCCAACATACAAGGCACGTTAGCTGCACCCTTTGCCATTGCAATAATTACTTGGATATCATTTATGATATTAAGTAGTCAAATAGTAGATTGTACAACAAGAGCATAAAACGAGCCATTTTACCCAAGACGTTCATATAGCCACCCGAGCCGGTACGGCGAGGGTGGATAGACACGTCGAGGGGAAAATGGGTTTAATGCTCGAGTTTCACACACTGCTTTTCACTTAGATTGCGAGAAAATGAAATAGCACCAGTGGAAACAATTATTCACTTTCTATGTACTTTTATATATATATGATTTATTTAATTGATTTTTAGTTTTATATCAATTAAAAATTATTAAAAAAATTATGTAGAAACTTTTTTGTTTGTGGCTGTTGACACCTGATTACCTTGGTCTTAGACGAAGATTTTATTTTATGCACTAGAGCATAAAAAGTCATTTTATGTCGCCTAGATACAACATACGATACGAACTTTACGAGCATGACAAGTGAAAAATATTTTTTAAATGATCGTTCGGTTTAACTGTAGGTTAAGTTAGGTTAGTTTTATAAAGATTCAGATAAAAAAAACATGTTATAATTAGGGGCTGTTTCACCATCCATTGATTAGTCTTACTTAACTGACGTTTAAATGTAATGCCGTCTCTATTTGTTTTGTTAGAATAGACGGAGACGGCGTCACATTTAACCGTCGGTTAACACTAATCAATGGATGGTGAAACAGCCCCTTAGGCTTTTAACAATACTACGAGCCGATATGGTCTCTATAAAAATAACGTTAATTTATTAGTATTGTCAACTATCCTATTATTGATTCTAACTTTACCTATTATATTACTGCCTAGAAAAACCCCTTGTCATAAAAATACGACTTGGTATCAGATCTTAAAGTCAAGTAATGCAATTGCATAGGGCGCGTCGCAGGCGCCGGTTGCGTAACCAATAAAAGTCTGCCATTTCTCGTGATCAAACTGGTTGCGCGAGTTTTAAGTAAGCCCACACTGCTAGATAAGCTTTCGATGAAACCAGTAGCAGAAACACCGTTCGTTGATATCTAATCTATATATATATATAAAACAAAGTTTATAACTCAAAGAACGGCAAATTTTATGATTTTTGTGTTTTTGGATTTGTCTTCGTCAGGAACAGGATAATAAGAATGAAAAACATTAGGGAATTGTCGAAAAAATAAAATAAAAGAAATTTCCCATACATTTTCCTATACAAAATGTTCATGGTTTTTCCGTCTGTCAAGACCCTTTATCTTGGGAACGGGTGGAGATATCGAGTTGAAATTAAAACCATATACAGAAATCTATAGGCCCTTGAAGCTGTGTAAAAAAAACAAATTTCTAAGTTAACTCCGCCGCAAAAATCGTATACGAGGGTCACACTGAAAGTTTCGGGAATAGATAAAAATATGCAGTTAAATTGGATAAAAGTATTTTTATTGTATCTCAAAGTATTCGCCCTTATATTTTATGCACTTTTCCATGCGTTCAAACCAGTCTTTAAAACGCTTATTGAACGCTGAAGTAGGGGTCGATAAAATGGCCTTTTTAAAGGGCTCCACTGCTTCCCCCGGCGTCTGAAACCGCTGACCACACAACTTATCCTTGATTATAAAAGAAAGAAAAATCAAGGATAAGTTGATTTCGGGGAATGTGAAAAAGTCGTTGAGGCTTAAGTCGGGGCTGTACGGAGGATGGTCCAGGAGTTCGACGTTTTCACCGTTCAGATACTCAGTTGTTTTCCGAGCGGTGTGAGAGCTGGCATTGTCGTGGTGAAGGATGACGATTATATTTCCATTCTTCCCGTTTCATTCACGACAATAAATCCAACAACTAGATACGAGTGCCACTTCGACAATACTTGTGCATAACCCACAGTTGACAACCCTAGGGCAACCGCCGAGCGTAGGTATGAAATTGAAATACATACCTACATGAGATTGACTTCTGTACTTATCTGTTTTGTGCTCAGGCTCAACAATCGCTTTGATTGTTCTAAGAATACTTTCTACGCTCCCATTGCTTCATGGATCATCGCTTGCTCAAGCGATAGCCATGCGTCTACTGCGTCGCAATCACATAACCGGTCCCAGCGACGCTAACAAAACATGAAACCAAACCGCGGTCTGCGATATAACGGTTAATTTTAATGTATTTTTCAATTACATGTACTTATTCAAATATTATGTCCCTCATTAAATTTCTGTAAGATAAAGTTGAGGTACTGGGGATAATTATGACTAGAGGACGGCAACGCGTATACACTCGTATACCTCAGGATAAAGACCGGAATACCAAGTAGTTATACCTTCCAGGAATTTTCTAAATGTCCTAATATTGTCAAATATTTGATTAGATGAATTAATTAAAAACTATTTTCAAACTCAAATTAATGTTCGTTTATTAAATTGTAAAACGGTAATTGCTCCGAGGTGTTAGGAAATCCTCCATCATAGGCTTCCACCTCCAAACCTCCTCCTCTCTACTCTTAGTGATCTTGTTATCTAATAATGGGTGTTTATGTAAAATAAAGAGTTTTATTACTACTACCTCCCCATCTCTTCTGCCTCTCTCGTTGGAGTCCCCTCATCTTTGCAAATGCATTCAAAATCAAGAACGTCCAAAATGTTGTAAAGAATCTCAGATTTTACATTAAATATTATGAAGGGCACATTCTCCCTTCAAGTCACGCTATTTTAAAGCATTACGTGATTTATATTAGCTACAGAAAGCTACATTGTATTGTCAGCTATATTTAACACTCCCATAAAAATGGGAACCGTATCAGATGTTATGTGTGCCTTTCGTAACCATTTGGATAATATGGGATTGAAGAACGATTTGAAATGGGCCACCGTTTCCTGTTCTACCATATGGTCGATACTGTATCACATCATAAGTTCATAATATAATGAATTTTATTAATGTTTTTTTTTTAAATTATTGCACGGTCGTCTGATCTTACAACTTATAATACAGCACATCACAATCTGACCACAGGAAATGGAATCTCATTCAGGGAAGACATTATAAAGACGTCCGTTGATGAAATGTTTTTTCATAAAAAAAAATCTTAACTCCTTATTAACTGCTAATTCAGCCAGGGTTAAGTGGAGTGAAATTGGGATTGTCATCCCTTACCCTGGTTTAACGATTTAAGGTCACAGCTCATTAGACCCACCCGGCACCCGATCAGCACTGCCTCGACTTTCGGCGTCCTCTCGTTGTCGACACGTGGTCCACGGGTGGACGCCGCGTTGACGAGTGGACCTCGCGAGCGAGGCGATCCGGTGACGCTACGGAGTTAATGTAGTGAGCGCATACCCACCCATACAAATCCATATGAATATTAGTAACCGCTCGAGGCGAGGTGGTACTGTTTGGGTGCCGGGCTGTAATGACATTTATTTTTGAAACCTGGACAGTGCAAGTTGCCCTCAAAAGTCTAAAAATACAACTTTTTCTGACGTGGAGTTATAATTATAAGTTAGTCCTAAGTCATTGTTCAACTTGTGTGTCGCTGACGCGTTGGTAACCTCAGAAGAGTCGCAATAACTGAGCAATACTTCATTCATGTCATTTGATAACAAAACACGATGCGTTCGAGTTTATCACGACGACAAATTGAGACTAAGGGCTCTGGGAGCATATTTAATGCTCATTTCTAAGAATCTTTAAAATGCAGGCGATAGTGTAAAGAAAACAGGTTACAGGGCTACGGCACATGCTGAGCTGAGTCCTTTTGGCATCACGGCACAGCACAACGTTTCTAATTTTTCTCTCTTCTATTTATGTTTTTTTACCCGACTGCCCGAAGGAGGGTTATGTTTTTCGAGCGTATGTATGTGGGTATGTATGTCCATTTCTTTGGTCCTCGCTGCAGCCTAATTACTGTGTCTGTAGTGATGTAGTGTGTTTTTTATGTCAATAAATGTTGTGAGTTTGAGTTTCAAAATACCAAATCGATTAAAAATCATGTCTCAACAATACATTCCAAACATTCAAGCTGAGTTGGCCCGATAACCGAAACTGATAACTGCTGCCGACCAAATAGAAGATAGTTTATCAGACGGTATCGCATGACACACTGATATCGTGTAAGAAAGTTAGCCGAAGTGCATTCGCTTGACAACGAGCTATAATTTTCAGTATTGTTAATTTACACTGGCTTTGTAAATGAAAAGCATACGATAGACTGGAAATGGTTGCCATTTTAAATAAATAAATAATTATTAGTTATTTTACGCCAAAAATAAGTCAATTAGGTACTTAGAAAGAGTTAAGATTATAATCGTTTCTTTAGAAGTATAGACAGACATGGGTATTTAACCCCCGAAGCAAAAAGAGGGGTTTTATAAGTTTGACCGCTATGTGTGTCTGTGTCTATCTGTCTGTGGCACTGTAGCTCTTAAACGGGTGGACCGATTTGAATGCGTTTTTTTTTAATTGAAAGCAGATGTTCTAGCGATGATTCTTAGACATGTTTTATCCAAATCGGTTCAGCCGTTTTTCAGATATTGATCTTGGAAGTGACAAAGTCGGGGGTTTTCCAACTTTATGTTGATTAGGTTATTGCGGGCGGATTGACAGTTTCCTTACAAGAAACATTACCTTGTATGGAGGAAGAAAACCTAAAATGTTAAGAGCTGAGCTGGCAACGGCTGCATTTTTGTTAGTTTTTCTAGATTGTTCCATAAAAATTGAATGAAAATTAAAAATGTTTTCTGATAGAACACTTCTTAATATATAAGTTAATGTGTCTACTCTACTCCAATAATTATTCGTGATAGACTTTTATATTCCTTAAAAACGTATTAATGTTTATGAACAGTTTGAAAATTGTTTCGTCTACCTACATTTCTAAACTCGTATTCTCAACTAGACGTGGGTAATATCGACTCTGAGAAATGATTGAACGAAAGCGAAGTGAGTGTTGAATCGCTGATCGCTGTCGATTCGATGCGATTGGTTATTGGATGCTATTGGTTGGTTAGTTGTTGGACGGAGTCAGAAACTCCTCGGACTGGATATAATAAATAATAATAATAATAGTAATAGGACAAATCACACCAATTAACCTAGTCCCAAAGTAAGCTTAGCAAAGCTTGTGTTATGGGTACTAAGCAACGGATAAATATAATTATATAGATAGATACATACTTAAATACATATTAAACACCCAAGACCCGAGAACAAACATTCGTATTTTTCATACAAATATCTGCCCCGACGCGGGAATCGAACCCGGGACCTCAAGCTTCGTAGTCAGGTTCTCTAACCACTAGGCCATCTGGTCGTCTAAATATCGGATATGATTTGAAAGGAGCCGAAGCCGATATAACAGCCATGCTAACTAAAACGAGTAGAATGTCTACTATTTTAAAACATTAAAGCATGTTAAGTATGAGATCTAGGATCATTTAACCTTGCAAGCATTTAGCCAACGGATGCAGACGCAAGATGTGTTGATGTCATTATGACGGCACGGACCAATTGCTTTTTATGTAACATGTCATCGTTGGATTTGGATCGGTCTTAGATATCAGTCGGCTTTTGATAAATACTAGTTTTTTAACCCCCGACGCAAAAAGAGGGGTGTTATAAGTTTGACCTGTGTGTGTGTCTGTCTGTG
Source organism: Choristoneura fumiferana (assembly GCF_025370935.1). NCBI lineage: Eukaryota > Metazoa > Arthropoda > Insecta > Lepidoptera > Tortricidae > Choristoneura > Choristoneura fumiferana. Next base: position 9,570,941 of record NC_133497.1, on the reverse strand, counting down.
GCACCGTAGCTCTTAAACGGGTGGACCGATTTGAGTAGGATTTTTTTATTTGAAACCTGGTTTTCTAGCGATGGTTCTTAGACATGTTTTATCAAAATCGGTTCAGCCGTTTTTGAGATATTGAACTTTGAAGTGACCAAGTTTTCCAACTTTTTGTTGGTTAGGTTAGGTTATTGACATGTTTATTCATAAGTGCATGTTATAGCCTAAACTAAATTGAATACCTAAAGATATGTTTGATTTTGCATAAACGTTCGATTTAGATTTCGAAATTGCTAGAAACAAAACCCATCCTACATCCATAACTGGGATGCAAAGGGCAACAGCCAAATTCCTCGCCCGTCTCCCTCTGACCAACGGCACGACGCCGCTGTCTCTCTCTAATCAGGATTTTCGAAGGACCGGTCCGGTCAGCGCTTCGTGGCGGCTTTTGGAGCGCCAAAAAAAAGTTGGGAGCTTGAGTCGGGCTCTTGGTGCAGGGTTCCGTTAGTTAAGGAAAAATATTTTAATTCGTATTCATTCACAGTTATTATTACACCCGAGAAGAAGCTAGTGTCCCGACCTAATAAACTCTAAACACTGCACTGTTAAATTATCAGAGAATGTTTTTTCTTTCATCAATTAAACATAAAGTGATGAAGATACAGCCAGGTTAAAGTTCAGCGTGACGTTACGCCGTGGACGTCACGGGATTAAATTCTTAGAATAGAATAGAAAATATTTATTTTTGAACAACTAAGAGTACAATAATACAGCTAAAAAACAAAAACATACACATATACACGCAGTACTACTAAGTTTTCGGTTACAAAATACGTTCCAATGGAGTGCCGAAATAAGTTTCTCGATGAGGGCTACGGCATAGATGTCGCTAGCGTCACTGCTTAAGTGGCTAAATAAGAAACAAACAAGCTGAGATATGAGGTGCATAGGGGAAATTCGTGTCGGTACCGTTGACCATCAGTGGTGTAGCGGTATAGCACGCGGTACGGAATACCGAGGACCTGGGTTCGATTCCCAGTGATGGTCTTATTTTTCTGGTTTTTCTGTGCATCTATATTTCAGTTTGTATTTTCAATTTAGGTTTTACGGGATGACCGTAAAAGTAAAAATTTGGAATTGAAATAAAAAATACAAAAAGATTCCAAAAAACCAATCTTACAAAATACGTCTCGATCGCGTTCGCGTTAAAATCACAATTTATATGGAAACACGAACAGCGCCTCTAGCGGAACGTTTGGGATGTTTTACACTAAGGGCACTGGGTGCAATAAAAACTGAGTATAATTCGCGAAAAAAAATTTGGTTGGTTGATGATTGATTGATGTTCGACGGCACGGCACGGCACCACCGGTAAATAGTTCGCTGACTACATCTATTTTATGCTCATACTGAACCCTATAAAACGTAACGTTCATATTTTACCAGCCGTCGGTATGCAGTTGGTATATTTTTGACAGTGTTTTTGCCGTCTGGTCATTCACCTTTCCAAATGTTTTTATCTATGTAGATAAGTTACGAGGTCAGTACATTATACATACTTAGTGTTAATGGAGATTTCGTACTTAGTAATTACTATAATAAGGTCTTCAGTCACGTGGAATGTCACTAGATGGCGTTAGTATCGTAATTACCGTTTGACGTTAAATTTTTGACACAATTCTTCTTTTTTAATTCTTCAATCGTGACACTATTTTTGATTACATAGACGTTACGAGTAGGTTCAGTTCAGTCGGAGTCTGTACATAAAAATCCTTTCCGGTGATATATCGCTAATCCTGCCGTGAAGCAGAAGTGCTTGCACTGTGGTGTTTCGGCGTGGAGTGTAAGACAGCCGGTGAAATTACTGGCACTTGAGGTATTCCATCTTAGGCCTCTAGGTTGGCAACGCATCTGCAATACCTGGTGTTGCAGATGTTTATTTTCGGTGGTGATCTCTTATCATCAGGAGACCCACTTGCTTGTTTGCCATCCAGTCGAATAAAAAAAAAACTTGCTTTGGTTCCTGGGCCGGTGTCAACACAAATCTCCCTTCTTTGTAGGTATATTCTAGGATAAAAAGTATTCCACGGGACATGAACTTTCTCCATGCTTTCATCTAAATCGGTTCGGACGTTATTGCATGATTGATCAACAAACATAATATAATAAATAAATAAATATCATGGGACACTTGACACACCAATTGACCTAGTCCCAAACTAAGCAAAGCTTGTACTATGGATTCTAGACAACGGATAAACATACTTAGATAAATACATACTTAAATACATATTAAACATCGAAGACCCGAGAACAAACATTCGTATTATTCATACAAATATCTGCCCCGGCCGGGAATCGAACCCGGGACCTCAAGCTTCGTAGTCAGGCTCTCTAACCACTTGGCCATCCGGTCGTCATCTTAGCAAACATCTCACTATTATCTCACATTTTAGCAAACTTTCTCATTTATGATATGAGTGGGATTGTAATAACAGTTTTAATTCATAAATAGTTATTTATGTGGCTGGTGCATAATGAGAGGCATTAAAGTACGAGTGTGGTTTTATGAAACGAGCCGAAGGCACACACACACGAGATCACACGAGTGTTTTAATGCCTAATTATGTATAGCCGCATACATAACTTTATCTACATGCATATCATAAGTTTTCTATAATATATTCAGATATGGCCTGTATTTTGACTTTGACTTTGACTTTGAATAATAATTATTATCTACATGCATGTCATAAGTTTTCTACAATATGTACAGATATGCGTTGTTAAAAAAAGTATTACCGATACTTTAATGTAAACATTAAGATGCACTGTACTTTAATGTGAACATTAAGATGCACCCGCAGATACCAGGTTTCTTAATAAAGGCCATTTGATAGTCGTTTCTGAACATATAATAGGGAAGTTATGATATGCATGTAGATAAATGTTTATTTCTTACTATAGGTACAAATAAGGCAATTGTTGACAACATTTTTATTAACAATAACTATACAGTTTAAACAGAGATTGTTACGAATTAACCCCAATACGACCCGCGATAGCCGCCAAGCGCAGACGCCGTTCATCATCATAAACATGCGAATGACAAATTGACAGTCACCGCGAGGGTTGACAGCTCTGATTACGCGTGAGTAATGGATGAATGTCAATTGGTACGGCCTGAGATTTGCTCCATGAGGCTATCGATTTAAAAGTTCAAAGTAATGTTTTCACCAAGCTGGATCTGGGAAAAATGGTCTGAATGAAGTCTCATAAATAATGTAAGGTTTGTTTAATTTTTCCCCGCGCAAAATCGTAAAAATTCTGAATTGGTTTTCATTGAATTCAGTTTGCGTTTGTTTCATAACTATTCTGAAAAATTTAATCTCTGCGTAAAAAACGTCATGAAAATATAAGAAAACATTAAAATATCATTAACAATGACAAAACCTTCATGCAATACAATACAATACAAATATTATTTATTGCACATCATAAATCAGTACAAAATACTTATAATATAAACACTTTGATTCAGGGTAGACAATAGGCGGTCTTATAGCTTAAAAGCGATCTCTTCCAGAGATTCATTTGGGTACAAGAACTTATGGTTATGTCAAACAAAAATAGGTGACATACCGCGGTTCATACGTCGAACATACGTTGAACTCAAGCGGCGATAACTTATTTGACACAAGGATTTAGGACTACCTGTCATAGTAAAAGTTTTACAATTTAGAATAACCTCTCCGATGACATCGTCGGGTGAAAAGCAAAAGTCACTAACTACCACCTAATCATGAGGGACAGTCAAACTTATGCATAGCATCTTAAGGTTATAATATTCCACTATTTGTTTTTGCAGTTAGTGACTTTGGCTTGTCACCCGACGACATATCGCTTGTCATGATTGGTTTTTTGGAGTCTTTTTGTATTTTTTATTTCAACTCCAAATTTGTTACTTTTACGGGTATCCCGTGAAACCAGCTAGCGCCCTTAAGTTTTAGGTTTGTCCGGGTATACATTACGTCGCAATATGGGTAGCTACAGGCTAGTGGTAGTTAAGACCCCACTAATACTCCACGGGTCAGCAGCCGGTATCGTGACGGGGTGTCCTCCCGAGCCCACCTTATGGCTTTCGGCGTCCCTGGGACTCTGATACTCAACGCCTCTGCGTCCTTGCAGCTGAACAGCTGGTCAGATGAGTCACGATAACGATTTACGGGTATCCCGTGAAACCAGCAGCAGTGAAGCAGTGGTGTAGGGGTTATAGCACGCAGCACGGAATGCTGAGGACCTGGATTCGTTTCCCAGTGCTGGTCTCTTTTTCTGGTTTTCTGTGCATCCATGTCTCAGTTTGTATTTTCGATATCGCTTGTCCTTATTGATCATAATTGCTGATTTACACAATGTAAGTAAAATCTTGCCAGTAGTATTATTAGTGGGTTCGTCGCAGTCGCAGATGTGGTGGAATACGTCCGCCGGAAGAGCGGATACACGCTGAGGGTGTTACAGCTGCAGTCGCGTCACTACGTGCACTTCAGCTCGTTTGTGGTGCGCGTGCTGCGCTTGCTGTGAGGGTCGTGTACCGGCGGTTCCGGGCACCATGCGCTGATATAGCGACGTCGGGACGGTGACTCAACGGGGGTCACGCCGTTTTTGTCACCTAATTAGTTTTTAATATTATGTTGAAGCCGTGGTGCCTAGTGGTTTTGACCCAATCGCATCTCAAGCAGAGGGTCGTGGGGTTCAACCCCGGCTCGCACCTCTGAGTTTTTCGAATTATGTGCGGAGTTACATTTGAAATTACCACGAGCTTTGAGGTGAAGGAAAAATCGTGAGGAAACCTGAAACAACCTGCGAAGCAATTCAATGGTGTGTGTGAAGTTCCCAATCCGCACTGGGCCCGCGTCGGAACTATGGCCCAAAGCCCTCTCATTCTGATGGGAGGCCTGTGCCCTGCAGTGGGACGTATATAGGCTGGGATGATTGATGATGATTATTGATTGTAAATATGTATGTATATTGAATTGTAAGGTATTTATTGTATGGGCCAAGTTGCCCGAAATAAATGAATTTATAGACGACCAGATGGTCTAGTGGTTAGAGAACCTGACTACGAAGCTTGAGGTCCCGGGTTCGATTCCCGTGTCGGGGCAGATATTTGTATGAAAATACGAATGTTTGTTCTCGGGTTTTGGGTGTTTAATATGTATTTAAGTATGTATCTATCTATATAATTATATTTATCCGTTGCTTAGTACCCATAACGCAAGCTTTGCTAAGCTTACTTTGGGACTAGGTCAATTAGTGTGAATTGTCCCGTGGTATTTATTTATTTTATCTAAAGTCACTGACATAGCTGGAAAATATGCAAATTGAAGTGGCAATGGGCAGGCCACATCGCTCGAAGAAAGATAACCGTGGGGGAGAAAAGTCCTCGAGTGGCGACGACGAACCGGAAGACGAAGCTTGGGCAGGCTCCCACCAGGTGGACTGACGACATCGTGAGAGTGGCGGAAACCGGTGGATGCAAGTGGCAAGTTGTCGTTCATTGTGGCGTTCTAAGGGGAGGCCTTTGTCCAGCAGTGGCTGCTTCGGGCTGATGATGATGATGATGATGATTTATTTATTATTATTATTTACATTACGGGCCCGCGTGGGGCTAACAATTTACAAGTGATAGATCAAGTGCCTCAATGTCGCTACTGGCTTCGTGTAAATCATCACTAAGGTCCAATTAACACCCTCTGCACGGAACCTTGTGGCCGATTCGCGTTTGTCCGGTTCTTTTTGCGTACAATGACAACTGAATAAATTATTAGCACCACAAAACTTGCTCACCCTCCGTAAACTATCAATCAAACCGTCCGTACGGTTCGCGAAGCATTCACGGCGCTTATTAAGTGACGTCACCGACAATGGGCTTTCACTAGATAGTATCAGGCCATTGTGCTGTCCTTGTGGATTGTGATCGTCTGATGTTATGATATTCGACTGCCGCTGTAGCTGTAGGTAGGGTATCGACGCAGGCGTGAACATTTTGGATAGGGTGTCGAAGTCGGCTGTTTCACGCCTAGTTGGGATACAGTAATCTTCTTAGATTAATATCATCCCAGCCTATATACGTCCACTGCTGGGCACAGGCCTCCTCTCAGAACAAGAGGGCTTGGCCATAGTCCCCACGCGGGCCCAATGCGGATTGGGAACTTCACACACACAATTGAATTGCTTCGCAGGTTTTCCTTCACCGCAAAGCTCGTGGTAAATTTCAAATGAAATTCTGCACATGAATTTCGAAAAACACAGAGTGCGAGGCGGGGTTTGAACCCGCGATCCTCTGCTTGAGAGGCGATAGGTCAAACCACTCGGCCACCACGGCTTCAGATTAATAGTTCTGGGTAAATACCGTGTTTATTCTATAAATCTTAGAAGTGTATACTACACTGACATTTTGTCCGGTGACAATCTGGTAGTGAAATTTTGATGGTCGCATTAAGGAGCGGCCTTACCGCTGCTTTAAAAACAGTGACGGTACGGAATCGCAGTGACGCATCGTATGCGCACCGTTTTTATTGCATGCTCTCCACACCGCTGCTTAAAATACGCAAACGGTGCGGAATCGCAGTGATGTGCAGTGCAGTGACGCAGAGACGTTAGGACTTTACCGCATGCTCTCCACCAAAAGTCGTGACGTTTACGGCACGTCACTGCGATTCCGCACCGTTGGCGTATTTTAAGCAGCGGTATGGCTGCTCCGTTAACCTTGTATTAAGAATCGGGGTTGTAACAAAAAAAGTCGAGTAAAATTGGATGACTCAATTTAGCTTGAACTTCCGTGAGATCGTTCACTATTCCATGATATTGTAACGTTATAATTCACGTGTTAAACCAAGTAGCTCGACATTTCAGGCTATTTCGTAGCCCTTTTTCAGGAGCACGCGACTGGCGGCTTGCCGCCAACACGCACCACTACGCGCAACGCTCTGCTTCGGTTTAAGACGTGAGTTATCCATTGCCATATCATATACTAAATTAGCTTTTGAATTTTCGCATACATTTCCATTGCGATGTTACAATTCCATGAATTTTGCGTTACAATTGACCTTGTCCATTCATAGTTGCATCCACATACCAGTATAATTCAGTATGTATATTACGTACTGAATGGAGCTAGCAGAGCGTGTATTGGCACAATCTGACAATGCGACGACCTTGGTCATTGTATAGGATGCCACTTCATCATTGCCATCATCTAGATCTAGGCGTGTAGGCGTTATATTATGAAAGTTATAGAACATCCAACTGAGCAGGGCTACTACGAAACTCGAGTTGTGTCGTGCGTCCTTCTCGCTTCTTTTTATCGTGTTAAATAGAAGTCCAGAGGACCGCACGACACGAATTTCGAGTTTCGTAGTGCCTGCTGGGCACATCCTCCTCAGAACGAGAGGGCTTGGCCGCAGTTCCTACACGTCCCAATGGGATTAGGAACTTCACACTGGTTGTTGCCGAAAAATCGATAGTTCTAATCGAATAAGACCATACTATCGATAGGACCTACCGATTATTGCTGTCTTATAATGCATAAACTATCTAAATGTCGATAACTTTGTACGATCGTAATAAACCTATACCTATTTCAATACTATTGGCGCATATAAGCAGATTGCAAGATATAAAGGTGAATGGCAGAATAGCATTTTTTATCAATCCAGTTATTATCCGATGATTTTAAACGGATATGTATTATGGGTAAGTTCAGCTTATTTATAAAAACCAAATTATCTAAATGTAGATCACCGTGTAGATTGCAACCGATACTGTGAAATAACGGTAACAATCGATCATGCAGAACTATTACGGTTAAGAATCAATATACCTAACTATCATGCTAAAAGATGGTAGATAGACGGTATTGGTTCTTAACCGTCGGATAGTTCATTCGTTCGTCAACCCGATATATTGAAAGAAAGAAAGAAAGGTTTATTTTGGCGCCATAAGTACCACCTAAAACTAAGACTAAACTAGCACTAAAACTATGTTACTTGGTGACACGGCAGGATACCAAAATGGGTCTCCACTCAGCATGTGTTGCCGCACATTATGTGCAGCA